>NW_024067249.1:0-73780 GCF_015039405.1 Cantharellus anzutake
GTGTCGGTGTCGGAGTTGGTGTCGGTGTCGGTGTCGGAGTTGGTGTCGGTGTAGGCGTAGGCGTAGGCGTCGGTGTCGGTGTCGGTGTAGGTGTAGGTGTAGGTGTCGGCGTAGGTGTCGGCGTGGGCGTGGGCGTGGGCGTGGAGTAGGCGTTGGTGTGGGCGTAGGCGTAGGCGTAGGCGTGGGAGAGTTTATGTAACAACTGCTGTCCGGTCCGCACAAATACCCTGGATTGCAGCCTATAATAGACACAGTCATGATCAGGAACACGATAAGTTCTGTGTTATTACATACAACTGACACCGGGTTGGCAACATGTTTTTCCCTGTTGGCAGTAATGACCGGTACCACAGGGGGTCCCACCGTTCGGAATGCAACTGGATAACGGGATTACCATATATGAGATAGTGAATCAGGATTCACATAATCGACAGACCCATTGTCAAAACACTATTCCGAGCAGCATAAGAGGAACGATACGGAGACGAAGGTCCGCTTCCATAGGGAGCACTCACATAGTACCCTGGATTGCAATATCCAGTCCCACAAGGTATTCCTGTGGGTGTGGGCGTGGGCGTGGGCGTGGTAGACGTAGGCGTGTTTATGTAACAACTGTTGTCCGATCCGCATAAATACCCTGGATCACAGCCTATAATTGACACAGTCATGAATCGGGAACACTATAAGTTTTGTGTTATTACATACAACTGGACACCGGGCTGGCAACATTTTCCCCTGTTCACAGTAATGGCAATACCACAGGGGGTCCCACCGTTCGGAATGCAACTGGAGAACGGGTTTACCATACCAGGCCTCGATAAACCGTTCATGTGCTTGCAACCTTAAACTTGCCTTGCCGAGTAACACTAGGGTGAAGAATCACCCCGTTGAGCATATTACCCCAGCTTGAGTGAAAGGAGAAACTGACGTAATAGCCCTGCTGGCAGCACCCGCTGCCATCCGTGCACTGAGGAAGTGGGTAAGAACACTCCTAAAGTGTTTCAAGGAGTTAACCATACGCATACACCCCCACCCGTACAACAAAAACTGGGGGCACAGAAGACTTAAGGGCAAAAGGAGCTAAGTGCCAGCTGCTTCGAGAAACGAGTAGGACTTACAATTTCCTGGGTCACATGAGCCCGCCGCTGCTACAAAGCGCTTGGAAGTTGTTCTGTTGCGGAACGAAGGTGGCGCAGCGAGGAGTACAGGGGGTGAGCCAGGCGCTGGGTTTGTATCCCGACGGTTGGAAATACTAAAGCCGGAGCGCAAGGGCTGGCGACACTTGGTGCGATGAACAAGGCGACGATGAAGGCAGGAGCAATCTGTTCAAAGCTTGCCAACATCTGTTTCATCAGGCGAACTTCTGCGACAACAAAAGAGGGGCTTCTCACTACGAACTTGAAGGACCCCGACTCACCTAAATAAGCCGTGCGTTATCTTTGCCTGAGGCACGGGGATATCCAAGTCTATCCATTAGGTGGTCCTGGAGAGACATTCCCTTATTGGAATAGTACCGCTGTTGAATGTTCAGCGCACTTGCGAAGCCGAATTTGCAAACCCCACAGATAAGCTAAGCCAGTTGTGGTTGAACACCATGACTGAACTCGATTGAAATCGCAATCTCTCATGACCATACGATTCTTGGCAGCTATTTTTGTGCCTAGTCACCTGCGCTTGTATGTTTGTCGTCGTGGCGGTGCGACTGACAGGGCAGCTAAAAAGAGGGATCACAGCAGTCTTGCATCAACGTCAGATGGTGGGTATGTAGTTTGGATTCCGGTCGTTCCCATCGCTCCTCTTCTATTTATAAGTTGACGTCAAATTGTACCTTTATCCTTCATCTACTAAGTAAAGTACTTGCTTGTCAGTCTGTTCACTGTTCAGTGCCGTACCACATGTGCTCCGGCTAACACCGATCGCTCTCAATTCAGTCTTTTTGGTCGTAGAGGAGACACCGTACGAATGTTCCTCATCTGGCCATCGTATGCAGATGACCAGCCTCTCTTTAACGGGAAGTGGCTGTCGGTGCAAACACACGCTTTGTCTTCATTGCGGCATCACGGGTACTACTTATCACGACCCCCGCACAATTCCAGATTCCAGAACGCTCAACGCTAGGGTGCCTCTCCCCTCTCCATCCTCTCCATTTACCTCATGTCGCCAATCGTCCGAACTCGTCCGGACCAGCTGGTGGCTCACCGCAAGACCCCCTAGGACACTCCCCGTTGGCCGTCAAAAAACAACCCATTGGTGGCAGCACCGTCAAGTTGAGATCGGTTCCCCCGCCCATTACCCCTCCAGCCGATGCGTCGTAGGCGGCTGAATCCGCTACCAACATGAATGCGCAATCTATATTCTCCCCCCAAGCTATCGAACCTGCATCAGGCGTTCGTCAGCGGCCCCGCTACAAGTCTCGGAGGCCAGCCTGACCTGCATGGGAAGGCTTCATAAGTGAAAGTCCTGCTATTGTTCTGGAGGCCGCATGCTTTGTCATTGTCGCATTCAAGCAACAATGGAATTTCTGTCGGTCAGGAAGCATCCTTCTTCACCATTGTGTTTCTCCGCAAATTGGATATTTAAGAAGACAAACTCTACATATATCCCTCAGACTGAAGGCATGGTGGTGATTCCATGTTAGGGTACTATCTCCATCGTGGTTTTTGGTACGGGGCACGGGAGGTCACTCAGTGCCCGCGACATGGTCGCGACGTGTCTTGTCCAACTTTGGGGAAAGTACAATATATTTTTATTCAGAGGATGACGTTTCCACCCTAGATCCACCCCCTGGGAGGGACACCCGCCTTGCCCTGGCCCAGGGACTGCCTGTGTTGGTTCACAACTAAGTCAACTTGGCTCTGGTGTCCAAGGCTCTAAGAGCATATAGAGTGTCCACGTCCTACTCTTTCCCATCCCCTGTCCCGTCCTGCTCGCCATTGTTTTGGGATGTACGGCCCTTGGTCTGCTCCTTACATCGATTTCTTGATAAGCTCCACCAATCTAAGGATGCACCTCAGTTTGCCCTTGGGAATGCCGAACATACTACTAGTAGCTTGGGATCCTCGACGCACAGGCAACCTCCTCTTAAACCGTGGGCATGCTGCTAGTGTGAGTCCTATTGTCTGAGTTTCTTCCCCGCAGGCATGACCTTGTCTTTGCGCGGACGCTGAAACGACGGTAGTATTGCCTATCTATCTTCATTTCAGCTACAACTTTACTGGTAACCCTAATTCTAGCCCTACGCCTAACCATCCAACTTTGATGGTCCTTTTTGGAGCGTCCATCGTGCCGGTCCTTTCTCTGGTTTGGCTATGAAATTGCCCACTTTTTGGGCATTATCATTTCTTGTATTAACTCTCCAACTTCTGGCACCTCCTGTAACTCTGTGACCTAGCTTCAAAAACCAACTAGGTATGTTTATATTTGATCCTTTGCATCGATTCTCATGTACGTCTTTCTTGGGACCGGCATTCACGTTAATGAATAAATGCTAATCTGTTCTGTGGCTATGACAGTTCAAGAGTCGGGGCCCGGTCCTAAAATATCCTCCGAGCAGAAGTCCTATAGTTCTATGTTGGTGACAAGATCTTTTCCTCGCCCTGTTTCGTCACCCTTGTGACTTGCGAATGAGTAGCTGTCGCCCGTGGTACCGCCACCTCTGGACTTCTGATAATTGATTCATGGCAGCATTGAGTGGTACCTGGAGGGTCAACTAGTTTCGGACTAATATCCCGAGCGCTTACAATATACTTCAGCCATGTTATCACAAGGGTGAGAAGATGCGTGATTCGGTATGCCTGCACCCATTGCGCCTAGCGTAGCGTTGAGAGCTTATAAGCTGAGTCGGTGACCAATGACTCTAATTCCCAGAGGAAATGAGAGGAAGTTTCCGAAGATAGTGCTCATCTAAGGACCGACCAGATCACGATACAAATCGTCGTCATATAAAGCAGACCTACAGAAGCGTGACTGATACGTTCCCGCTAATGTACATCTTCGTGAAGGTGAAGGCCAAGGAGTTACCATACCAATCGACACGTTCTTGCGTGGATGCAAAAGGGCACTATCGCAAGTAAATAAGATGAATTGTATTGTCGTACCTCATTGCACTTGCTAACATGAATGCATCCAGCTTGATCGCGAATCATTTTCTTTTGACTGAGCTCCCTTTACCTCTCTCTTTCTCAAACTTCCAAAAGCGGTAAACTTGCATACATTCCCCCCTCATAGAACGAGTTTTCAGCTGCTCCCGGAATCTCAGGTTCATCCGGTCCAATCGCTCAGCCGCTACCCCTGTCGCATGCCCTCGCCCGGTCATCACCTTAACCTCAACCAAGCCCGCTCCCTCGAACGCAGGGGCAAACTCATCAGAAAATTCCTTCATTCGCACAAACTCCAACAGAAGGGCGAACAATTGAGAAGGCTCGTGTGATCGAGGTGCAACATAACGAGCAAGGCGACTTGAACATTTGACTTAGGAGGGAAAAGGCGAATGCTCATGGAGAGACCACTGGCATATATCGCACACTCGTTGGAGGGGACATCGCGTAGAAGCGGCGTAGTCTTTTTCAGGTGGCATCTCGGATCGGTGTTCATCTTCTTGAAAGACTGTACGTACTGTGTATATTTTGAGATGCATTGTATCCCCTGAGGGGACAACATGCTGTGTTCCTGCCCAACCAATATCGCCCATCAAAGTGATGATTTGCACAACATGTGCCATCTAGATTCTAGAACGAATGCATTGCTCAAATAAGATCGGGGGTTGCGTCGGAGTTTACGTAAAAGGAATGGCAATTCATTACCACAAATATTGTTTGACAGCTCAAGGATCTACATCCAACGCCCCCCTTCTTCCTTTCCAAACTCTCCTCGTTGTTGACTGCTGGGACTTCTCTAGAAAACGCTCCAGTGGACGGGGTGATTATCGCAGAGCAACATTGTTTTTCTGTGAGCACATCTGCTCTGACTCCCCAACCGCGTCCGTTGGAATCTGATTGAACACGCACACCCCTGTTGACTAGCTGGACGGCATCATACTCAACTCAAACATCAACTACACCAAAACCAATCCAACTGTGAGAGTTCATCCTACAACCACAGTTTGTCGATTTTGGGGAACTGATGATAATTTCAATCGTGCACGATCAGTAGGATGCTGCCTTCAGGACAAGGCACTGCACGAGCGCCACGGTAATTGAACACTCTTTTCCTTCTCCAACTTCTTAACCTCCAGTTTTACAGTCAAGATGGACATATGGAGGCCAATGTGCCTCCACCGGGTTTTTTCTACCCGGCATGGCTCGCTCAGTGTAGCGGCCATGAACACGTCCTAGAGCCCGATTGGGCTCTCCAAACCGTGGTACAAGCGCCTATCGAGGCGCTATTCCCAAATATGCCCAACGAAGTGGTCAACGAATACCGTGTCAGTAATGCAAACCTCTTCTGCCTTTTTTCGTACGTTTCCTACTGACAAACATAACTGCACTAGTGGCAATACTTCCATGCACGGGTGTGCTTGATCTGCCAACGGATCAGGAGGCGGATCAGGCGCGAAGAAAGGCGCAGAAGGTTAGTCTCTTCTGCCAGCAAAAAGTCTTAGATCACGATGTCCAGGCTCACTGTTTCACCAGGCAAAGCTGATCATACGATCGACTCGCCTTCGTAAGTGGTAGAACTGTCCAAGCTAGCTGATTGACTGATGGTATGACGCTGCAATGCTGTTTTTGCAGGAGCGAACCAAAAACACGTAGAGGTGCCGATATCTGAAGTCGGTGCCTCGTTTGGGAACGGCTTCCTCCCGCTCGGGACCGCACTGTAACGCCATGCCCCAGTGTGGACGCGATCTAGGTTGGATTTTGAGGAGATTGCCGGCGATTCTGACTATTTTCTTCCGGAGGATCTTTTCGTTTCAGTTCAAACCCTGTCACCCGCCCTTTTCTACAACGTTGTACTCCAATAGAATCCTTTTTCGTCTGTCCATGTCATTGGCTCTCCATGGCGGTCTCTGAACATCCTCAACGTCAGCTTTAAGTTATGTGAAAATGGGTTTTTTGGTGGGACAGGGCTCGAGCTGTCCTGACATGCGCCTGGGCGTGATCGACGATTCTACATTACTTGGAAGCCTCTTTCAGTGCTCAAACACGATCCTTTATCTTCACTATGAACTTGCCGGTGTTACTATGCGTCGTATTTCATTCCACCTCTCCACCAGCACATCAGCACACGGTGACATTGGAGCCAAAAATCCACGCTATCAGAATTTCCAGGACATTTTCTATTGCTTCACAACTCCATGCTCGCGCCGAATTCTGGCTGACAAGTTTCGCGAGGGTCCGTGGCCGAGTAAATATTTAAGCCACCCCACTTGATTTGTATCGATCGAAATCAGTGCAGCGTATAGCAGGTTTCCATTGCACGAACAAAAGTTGGAAAACCTTGTAAAGCAGCGCGAAAGAACCGCACGGAAAGGCCCTGGCCACTCGTGTGCATGCAGTGGTTCTCACTTCTCAATCGTACGTACGTACGACCACACTCACCCCTCACGCACCTCCTGTGGGTCAAATGATGGCGTTACCACTTATGCGACATAACAGAGACTGTTCAATGACCCACGAGGACACGTTGGCAAAGGACCAAGTCCGCAGCCTTCACCCTAAAGGATGCTTCATGGTTACTATACTGTTGATGATTGGCTCGATCGCCATCCACCTACCGTGCGGTTTCCAGGGAAATTTGTTACCTGTTATATACCGACAACAGAGTCGACAGGAAAAGGAACGCGCTGCCCATTCAAGGAGAGTGAAAGAGCACGCCGGATCAAAAGCCTGAGGTCAGTGACCTCGATAAAGTTGAGTCGCAGACCCGTACGGCTAACTAGCAGAAGGTGCGAGTTTCCTTTGTATTAATGAGGGATGGGCCTCTGAGTGGCACGCTCGCTCTGCTTTGTGTGTAGCTTTGCTCATCATTCAACGTACCATGATATCGTACCATTCATTCTCCAACTTTTCTCCCAGTTGCTTGGGATTCCGGTGTGCAGCGCAGCGAGCACTCTAGTTAGATAGACCCACGAAATTCATGGATTTGTCCATCAGGCCTGAGAGAGCTGAAAACGAGGAGTTCCACAGGTATGGGAAATCGCACAGGTCATACGTGAAGAGAATTACTCATGAAATATCGGTGAGTAATATGATGACTCCTCTTTTTCGTGCAGGATGTCAGCATGAAAGCGAAGGACTAGACGCGAGCAGAGCTTATTCAACATGTTTAAGTTAGTCGGAAATTGCTCGCGCGCGCTTCTTTGTATGTGTGTGGGTGTGAAATGGCGATCCTTTCCGGTTTCCCTCCATGAGCTGTGAAATTGAATCGATCATAAATTGTCATGCCAAATTAGCGGTACAAGAACAAACCCAAGAATCCGCGCGGGAACACAGGAACCCATCTCTGTTTCCAAATCGGACTCAAGTACTGCGGTATTTAAGCATAGGGTTAGTTAAACAATCCGTATTTGCACAGAAGAGGTAGCGCTTTAGAGTGCGAGCGGTGGTTCAGAAGGAAGCGCGCGGCTTTGGTTGCTATCGCCTTGTTGAATATCCTCCCCGGAAAACACACGGAGCGGGGTATGTGTGTGGAGGCTTGGTGGAGGCTTAGTCTATTCTAATAGAGGCTGGTAACCTGCCTAAGGCTTAGTAGGCTATTGCGATGCTTTGGCGGCCAAATATTCAAATTGCGGAGTTATCCGAATTCGCCACAGAATGTCCTCCGATTTCGGAAGGAACATGTGTGGACTAGTGTAATCTCCGCCTGCGGAAGTGTCCGGAAATTACTCCCGGAAACAGCCCGTATCCAACAGCCGGGTCTTGTCAATCATTAAACCTAGCGATGGCGGAAGTTCACTCATCCGCCACGCTGTTGGACTATGTAGTAGGAATGAACACTCTGATCGGCAACAACCTGAGTTGTTATGACATACATATCTGCTTGGACCCGGGTATCTCCGGCAGAAAGGCCGCAAGGATGACACGTTCACCCGCTTTGGGCCATTCCGTCGTTCGCTTGTAGGTTACGCTGGCACTGGGCCTTGGCGCTGAAGCGCCTCCACGATTGCGAGTAGGCGCGATAAGGGATCATTAATTTTGCTTTGTCACTTTCAATTTGCCTTAAACGCAACTTAGGCGCGGTAGGTCGGCACACCATGCCGATGTTGTGATTCTGTCATTGGTTGTTAGTCATAGCCAACCATCAGACTTCGCGCAACGACAGCGACAGCTGTACCCCCCCGTTGCAGATCTGATTAATTCATGTGGCTTTGGGTGGCGACACATAAAATCATGAGTACTGTTGATATATTGTTTGTTATTGCTTTGCAAGGGGATTTGAGGCTGTGCACAAACGCCAAGACATTATGTTCCACTCCAAAAGGAAGCCGGGAAACGCGGGCCCACACCGCTTTTACCCTCATAAAACCCCCCCTACTTTTCATTTATCATGTCCTGTAAGACGCTGCGCACCCTCACACATACTATACCCAGATGGGGACTTACGATCTCCTCAATGCCACAGCACAACCGGAGACATTGCCCCTTCTCGAGAATCACCGTCCCCGAGCCTCCAACTTCAGGTCTCGCCTCTTGGCTCGTATCAAGGCTGAAGGCGAGCCATCATGGACCCAATCCATAAATTTTTATCTTTTTAGTGGTTGGATGGTACGCAAGCCACTTTTTTTTCTGGCCAACCGACAATGATGTCTCACGATGTGGTTGTTGGTTGAATTGCTCACTTCAGAACATCCTACTAGTGTTCGTCCCCTTGGGCGCCATCTGTCACTACTCGGACTGGGATGCCGGGCTACGGTTTGGTTTCTCATTCATCGCCATAATGCCTCTAGGTACGTCGGAAGAACTTTTGCGTACCGTTTCGTAACCTCTGACGTGGCCCCTTCCCCCTCATAATCCCAGCCAAACTTTTGGGTGATGCTACAGGTGAGCTTCTCTCGCATGCATAACGCACATTCCTGCTCAGTGACGATCGGCCGATTCTGCCAGAACAACTCTCAGTCAAACTGGGTGAGTCGAAGCTTATCAATTGAGTGATTTCCCAAAGTTCTGACACCCTTGCCCCAAAGGTCCCACTTTGGGGGGTTTGCTAAACGCAAGTTTTGGGAATGCCGTAAGCACTTGGACTCCGTATCACACAGATCACGACGAACGATCGCCTCCCTTGGCAGGTCGAAATCATTGTAGGGGTTGTCGCTCTGCTGCAAGGTCGGGCTGTAAACTTGTATTCTCTCTCCTGTTGCTGACCGTCCTCACCCCAGATGAGCTCAGGATCGTCCAGACCTCGGTGGGTTGACTTGCAACTATTACCTCAGAAAGTGACTCATTTGACGTTTCGAATATCTTTGTGGCACGTTCGTAGATGTTAGGCAGCATTCTCAGCAATTTGCTCCTTGTCTTGGGGATGTCCTTCCTTGCGGCGGGCCTCAAGCGGGACGAGAGTCACTTCCCGAAGACTGCAGCACAAACGTCGGCTTCATTGATGTCCCTCGCATGCATCAGTGGGTGTCTGCCGTTGTGATACGCAGGAGCGGGAAAACATGTGCTGAACGTGGTCTTATTTTGAACAGCTCTGATCATTCCGGCTGCCTATCAGGCGGTTAAAAGTGGTGAAGGGTTACAACCAACCGACTTCATCCTCAAAGATGGACCTCCAGGCCCGGGCGATCCAGGCTACTCGGGTCTGCTGGTGATCTCTCGCGGGACGTCCTTGCTGCTCTTGGGCGTCTACGTTGCGTATCTGATCTTCCAGTTGAAGACTCATGCTGGCCTGTTCCTGCCCGAGGTCGAGGTGGAAGAGGAACCCGAAGTTGCACAAATGAATATGGTGTCTGCCGGCGTTTCGTGAGTCATTTTGCAGCACCAATCCGTGCCAATATTCTGAATACGTTTTTTCTCTTCCCATCATAGGCTTCTTGTTGTCACGATCGTTACCTCTTTCTGCGCTGATTGGCGTGAGTAAATCTTTTTCGATTCTTGCAGGGTAGTAACCTCATGATTGTTTCTTTATACAGTTGTTGCTTCTATTGAAGAGACTGCTAACAAATACTCGATCCCCAAACCTTTCATCGGTCTCATCCTGATCCCGTTAGTGGTGTGTAGCAATGATCCACTATCATTGTGGACTACGTTATTTAAATTGGAACCCCACAGGCAAATGCGGCGGAGCATGTCACAAGTGTCTGGATGGCCATGAAGGGGAAAATGGAGCTGACGATAGGTATCAGCATTGGCAGCTCAATCGTACGTTCTCCAGCCAAGATGTTAGCAGCTTTTGATGTTCAACTGCTGGGCCCCAAAATGCAATATAGCAAATCGCTGCTTTTGTCGTTCCTCTACTCGTCACAATTGGATGGATGTAAGTTTCCGGTTCAACGCTGAAATGCATGCTCCCAGGTCTCATGCGACTTTCCCTTTTCTTAGCATCCACCGCGACTTGACGCTTTTCTTCGCAAATTTCGAAGTGAGGATCCAGTCTATCGTGTGGGACGTGGAATTGATGTGACTCGTTCTCCAGACTGTATCGCTCTTTGTCAGCGTCTTCCTGGTCAACCTTCTTATTCAGTTAGTGGTCCTAGATTCAATGTACCCGTACAAATGACTTACATCTCTTGTCCAGGGATGGGAAGTCGAATTACATGGAGGGTTTAATGTGCGTTCATTCGTTTGCTTAATGCTGCATCGACTAACCCGAATACAGGCTAGTAACCCTCTACGTTGTTATTGCACTCGCATGTGAGTTCGTTCCACTCCTCTCCCATGACGGGATGTCAATCATCCACTGATTCAGTTTCCGTTCTTTGATCGCTTTCTCCTTTGTTGACATCCCGCATCACATTGCACGCCACGACACCATGGACATCTTCTACCACTAACATCGGACTTTAATTGGACACCTAAAAACTCGTATATTCTCATCTAACGCTTTACTAATACATATAACTTTTGGCATCGAATAGTTTGGGTTTCTTAAAAGTAAAATAAAATGCGCCTTGCTTCACCGAAAGGGGCTTCTGGTTCCTTGCGCCGCTCTGCTACTGGTTTTCTTGGAGTCTTACTGATTTTCTGAACGGAGTCACGTTTGGAGGTATTTGTGGGCCGTGGCCTTGGGCGGTCTTGTCTTGTCTTCGTCTTTATCTTGATTACTGTCTTCCATGCTCTTTCGCCTCGTAGATTTGGAGGGTCCAAGGCGAAATGCTGCAAAGTATACCTGGCCGTCTAGTTCTTATTTTCTTCTTCGACCCAGCGCTCATTTCTACCGCCTCGTTCCTGTGCTGATAACTTGCTTCTGCCGTCCTTGTCGTTACTTCATTCCACTATTGTGGTTTACAGTAATGGTACCGCGTATACCAATCAAAGGTGGATATAGAATCAAACAGAAAAGTTTCCCGTCCTCAAGTCAGCATGCCCTGCTGTAATTCTTCGAATCGTTCCCGAGCAAGGCGAATGTTGAGCCGCAACGTTGCTGTTTCTAATCATAGCTTGTCAGATGAGGGTAGCGGAGGCATCGCAGCGATGACTCACGGACGTCAGTGTCAGCAACCACTGCCATTACATAAGTGTTGCTGGTCATCAGCTCGAGTACGGCTGTGAAGTTGCTGAATCGGATTTCAAGCGAGTGGAATTGTTCCTGAAGTCGACTGATACATGGTCAGACGAGTCTTGGGTGAGCAACGTGTAAGAACCGCGGACGGACCTGCAAGAGTGTTTGAAGGTCTTGATGAGTTCGCTCATCTTCTCGAATCGGCCTGGGTTTAGTTCTTCCTCTTCGGCCCCTGGGACTGGATCGGGGGGAAGAAATCGTCGAGGTTACCTGTGTACTTTCCGCTGCGAGCGATGATGAGGAAGGTGTTTCGTTCGAAGAGAACGACTTCTGTGGCGGAGCATATCGAGCAGAACGTCGTCAGATGCTCGGATAGTTGCGGTGCGTTTGGTATGAGAGTGTGAACTATCCGAGACCATGCCTGCATTTGAGTTTGAGTGATCGTGGGTACTTTGGAATCAATGATCCCTTTAGAGTATCGATACGACGAACAAACCTTGTATAAAGATTCGTCCCAGATACTCGTTGCGAACATCCTGATCAAAGTGTTCCCACTGTATTTATCCAATTCCCGTTTCTTCGCACCGAATGCACGATCCTTCTCTTTCTTCCCCCCATAAACAAGGTCCATCTTGTGAATAAGCACGAATATCCCAGCTTCAGGACTGTTCTTTTTGCACGCCTCCAGACATTCGATGTAATACAAGACGTCCCGCTCAAAGTCCCTGGTTTCGATGTCGAAAACGTATATGAGCACGCCGACATCCCGAAACACGGTGTTCCGTTGGGAAGCGAGATACGAGTCCATAAAGGCCTCTTGACCTCCACAGTCCCAAAGATTCAGAGTGAGGGAACCGAAGAATCTAACATGATTCATTTCGACGTCGATGGTAGGTCCAAAACGAGAGGTTGCCGAAGCAAGGTTGTTTGAGCTGAAAGAGGGCGCAAGTGAGCGATCAGTAATCGAGAGCAGCTGGTCAACATTTCCTCCATGCTTACAATATGATGGAACGCATGGAAGTCTTGCCACTCCCTGTCTTGTTAGCGACGTCATCAGCTCAGGAGAAGATCGGGCTCCTGAAATATTTGCTCGAACCTGAGCGTCCCATAAGTAGAACCTTAAGCATTTGGTCAGAGTGTTTTTTGTGCAAGGGACGGTGTATATTCAAACCTTCTTTTTAAGCATCGACATCTTGGCGCCAGCTGTTGTTGTAGGCAGATGACTAGGTAATGACTAGGTTGCTCGTGAGAAGCGCCAAGGAGGATCTTCGGAACAAATACGCGAAAATAAAGAATCAAACAACGAAATTATATGTCCATTGGTCATACTTCAGCGAAGCATCATTGATAATCGGAGATTCCACTACTCAGAATGATGCTCTCACCTGACTCTCAGGGCTCCATGTTGTCCAAGCACCGACATCAACGCAAGTTTTAATCCATATTAGGACTGGCAAAGTCCTTGAGACTATATTCCCGCGCAGGAGACGTGCGCAGGCCGGGTCGGGTGATGAGTGATGCCCCGACAGGAACGAGTGGTTGGACAGAGCTGCTCAACGAAGTAGAAGCAGCACTTATGTCCCGGAAAAATCATTGAACCGCGGGCACGCAAACTCCCCACATGAAAATTAATGTCCTATCGACGCGGGGTATGGGGTTTATCGGGCATCAGATTCGCGCGGAGTTTGCACTGAGCATCGATCTAAATCTTGTCTCATCCACGTGTCCCACACCCCCTGCTGTCCTACGTCCGTTCCTCGTTTAACGCGTGCCACCTTGCGGTTATCCCCGATGCCAATCCTTTATGTACTTCACTGACAAAGCGACAGATATGACTTGGAACGATGCCGTCAGTTTGAGCTCATCGATCGCTCTACGATGAATGAAAACGAATCCGGCCTTTACAACATTCTGCTAACAGATCAATTCCCTTGCGCTGAACACCTGTTTTTCCCAATTCGCCGGATTTCACAACCATATACATTGAAGAGTCCCATCTTCATCGAAATAAAGCCTCTCCAGAATCTCGACGACAATGAGATAGATTTTTGAGCCTCATTGAATTAAGCATTATTCCCAAACTGTGTGGAATCGGTGCAATGGGTAGGAGTATCCCAGGGACTTCCGTCATACCAATGTACAATCCTGGCACTGAGTCAGTACAGCTGCTACAGTTTTGGAGTCGGGGCCCGCTGAATTCGGTGACTTGGACAGTGGTTCCTCTGGCACGACTGGTAAATCTCGTTCTAGGAAGAGTCAACCAGGACCTTGCCCGACCAAGTTAGCAACGAGCAAAGAAGCCCATCGAACTGATTACGCTTAGAACTAGCGCTTCACTGGTGCAGCAGAGCCCCGCCGAAGAGATTGTATCCCCAAGCGTTCAGAAAGACTCCGGAACATCTATGTCACTGACCTAGAGCGTGCGCGTACGAAACCGAACGAGTCAGCCAGACTTCCCACCGCATCTATGGGAAGACATCCTTCCGAGCCGATTTGTCGACTTGTTGAGGATATGCCATGGCAAAACACCGCCATCGAACTCAGAGATGGGATCAAGGGCACTGGTGGGCGCTTAACCAGTCAAACGAAACTTACTGGCACGGGAGAGGAAATGGTTCTTGCGCGTGGAGGAAATATCATCGTACGGTCCACTGGGTATTCCCCCATTGGTGGGAAGAGCTCCAAAACTATTTCTACCATATTCTAGATCGATTCATGACACCGCCATCGCGATCAGGCATGCAGAAAGCATCTCTAGAGTAATACCGGCCTTATACCTAGTGATATCGATAAGCTCGCCCCAACCCTCCTTGGTATTTACCTCCTCCGTTAATTGGAGGGGCGGTCCAGCGGAACTGGTCAAGGAGGCAACGCCAAAGGAAGTAGGTCAGGAAAAAGTCGTGCAAACCCAACGAGGGAAAAGAAGGCGGAAGCGCTCAGGAGACTTCTCGATCTGCAACGGATTCAATAGGACCAGTGGATGCTGTCGAGGGGAGTACCTATTCGCAGTGTCTGCCACTCTGACAGTCACCACTGGGTCACCAACGCAATTCAACGGATGCATCCGACCTCTCACCCTCAAATAGCGCCGGGCGCGTCATAGCGCGGCCTTGCACCGAAGTGAAGGAATGGGAGCCGAACAATACACAGGTACAGAGCCGGAGGATATAGGGTAAGCCTCAGTGTCTTGCCTCCGTACCTAGCCATTCATTCAGTCCCAAAGCTCCATCCTATGGACGCGTTCCAATGTGTTACTCACTTCCCATCCGAATCTCCCACAAATCCATGCACAGTTCATTTCGAGGCAATCCAAGTCATTCCCTTTGAAAAAATTTGATCTCCCATCACCACCTGTTGTTGCAACATCTGCGGCATTCTATAAACCTCCGATCTGTATCGCCGTTTCTTCAGACGATTCCCATATGTTTGCGTTCTTTCCGCCTTCACCCCTCAGCGTTGAGGGCGGGGTAGCCTGTGTGTGGAGCCGAGGCAGAGATGTTGCTACATATACAATCGAAGATTCATGGAAGTTGGAGCGTGGTAACGAGGTCGTGGCGAGCCGCTGGATTGGCGGTGAGCGAATTGTGAGTCCACATGGTTTTAGTATGGTTGAGATGATCCCAATGGTTTTGTTGAGTGGTCGGCTGCTCCAGACCTGTCAGAAGCTAGAAAGTTGGTTCGTACACCAGTGAAAGGCCCAAAGACTGCTGGGGTTCCGGCGTTGATTTTAATCACGAAAATGATGGAAGCTCAGCTTCATTTGAAAACATCTTACCCCCCCACTGATACAAGGCCAACATCAGAACCCCAGTCCTGCTTTAAGCACCTTCGAGTACCCATAACAAGACCAGGCCAGACAAAAGAGTCGCCGGACCTTGCGCTTCTGAACGCTTCCGACGACGGATTAGGGCAATTGATGTGCGTTAAGGCATCAATTGGTGTTTCCTTTGATGGTTTGATATTTAGAAGCTTGTTCCGACGAGAATCAGGTTGATACCGCGTTTTTGCTTACAGAATCGTCCATTTTGGTGGCCACTCAGTCGCAAACTATACCAACGTGTGGGCGCCCGCAAGATCTGGGCGCCCTCACATTTGAATTAAATCCCGCTCCGGTGGCTGGATCCTTTCTACATCCGTGTCTTGCGGAATGGAATGATTACGGCTTGCGAGATGTGATCGACATTTGCGAGATCAAGGTCGATCTCTTGAATACCCTAAGGAGTATGTCCGGTATCAATCGCTCCCTGCCCTTCTTAAGTAGCACATCTTGTTGGACTGATAGGCGTGGCTTCTTCGCCTATCTTCTCTGTTCCGTTGTTTTCACCGCGGATCGGTACAGATAATCCCTTAGCCCAGGACTACTTTTCTCCTTCGATCAGTCGAGTTACCGACATCCTTCTGTTGAATGGCCCTTCAGGCCCATCTACTCCCAACCCTGGCATGTGCCTATTAGTGGCAATGGCAGATGGTAGGTGACGAATGAAGTGAACCTTTCGGCGGTCTGATGTATTGAGCAGATTCGCCTTCTGGACGAAGTAAGATAAAAGAGTGGAAGATCCATCGGACAGAAAAACTGCCAAAGGCACCAGATAGCTTCCCTATGAATGAGTCTCCTCCATGGGTGGGTTTGATCAATCACCTCCACGGCTCGGCTCCCATCTGTTATTCTGAAGGTTCTCACGTCTCCAACCGAGTTCATGTTGTCAATTGGTGAATGGGTTTCGGCGATGCGTGGATCCTCGGATGGAAATGATCTATTCGTGCTGTCTGTTGGCGGAATGGATGAACCTTTGTCAGTCAATCCTTCACCGAGGCGGAAGGGGAAGTCGAGATCGTTAGCGGCTGGTCATCTGAGACGAATAAAATTGTGGGTTTATTTTTGTCTTCGAGAAGTCAATGTGCTCAATTGAGTGGTCTCTAGACCGAATGCAATGGAAGAAGTCGAGGCAGTTGTAATTGCCGATAGACCGAGCGAGAGGGATTTGAAGTGTATGTCAACCGAATCTCCTCGGTATTCTGCTCATTTCCTTGCACAGATCCATCTACATTTGTCGTATCCCCCGCTGAGACCTTGATCGCAGTCAGAGATGGGTCTTTCCCCCCACACCGTCTTTCAGTGATTCCTGCTCCAGCCGCACATGGACAATTGTTGAGTGATCTTGGTATCAAATTGGCCCGGTGTATCTTGGAAGATGGAGACCCTACAGATATTGTCCAAGTCTTCTGGAAGTACTTTAAAGTTGGGGATATGGCATCCCTTGTGAGCAACACTCTGGATACACTGGATGAGACGCGCGCGTCTTTGGATAAGCGGAAGACCAGCAAGGCAGACGTGAAGCCAACAAAGGTCCCTGATTTACCTGCAGACATTCTGGGGTTGATGGTGGATTGTTTGAGGTACGAGGTTCTTTTTTCATGTATCCATTGCCTTACTGGTGCTTGCGTAGACAATGTCCGGATTCTGATGTTGCAAAGCGGTGGAAGACTTGCTTTGCTCTGTGCGAAATCATTGCATTAGAGACAGGTCTTCAGGAATGCTTCCCATCTGGGAAGCTGGACAACTGTTAGTGAGCTGCTCTATCGTGCCCGTGGGCGATTTTTACAGGGGTTCCCCTCTGTCATGCTTAGTCGCCTTATGGGAACTGCTCACCCTATCGGCCTGGTGGATTGAAACTATGGAGTCACTGGTGCGAGAAGCTTTAAGGTGGCATGCGAGTATAGCATGGACATCCAGTGCTGATGACGCCGAGTCGAGATCCGGGATCGACGACCACTGTTAGTGTTTCCCCGATGGTCCGTTTACCCAAACTGATCTGCCAGTTGTTTTTAGATCCCCTTCTGCCACTCTTGATTCTCCCTCACATGTTGTCAATGATGTTAACCATTCAAACACTTTTCAGCGTGGTTTGGGAACACATGAAGCAATTGCGCTTTCTAACGCCATTGGTCATTTTTGCGAAGGAGAGACTCAATTCGAGATATGACACGAGTCCATTGGACTTCTCCCACTTCCTCGATCTGCTTAAAATACTCAATGAAAATGTATCTAAGGCATCCATCAGTTGAGTCCGACCACGAATAATGTTCCTCCTGCGCTTTCTGACACTTCATCCAGGCCTTTCTGACAGAAAAGTGATACTTGAACTACTCATACACGATGCTCCCACACATGGCTCATTACATTCCTTACTTCAAATACAAGCTACGGCTGTGGTGCAGCATGCGATCTTACAACGTCCTGGTGCCGCGACATCCCTTCTCATCCGCACAGACGAGCTGCTCGACGTACCTCAGGCTGTAATACGGCGTGCAGATCCTGAGAAATATGGCGATAAAGATGTGCTGGCGAAAAACGCCCTTGTCATTTCTGACAGCAAAGATAACTTATTCAAGTTTGGAACGGCCCCCGCATCCGTGATAGGGCTGAACTTCAGCTCCACTCACCCTGACTCTGGGAAAGGTTCCCCTGGAAATGTCAGAATCTGTGTACGTTGCGGATCTAAAGCGGAGGTGCGGTGGCCGGACGAGAGAACTAGGGCTAACCTCAGATTTGGGCCTAGATGGGGGAATCATGAGGATGAATGGGAGCACAGTTGTCTGTGTGGCGGCAAATGGGTAAGACTACGTACATAGTTATGCAACGTGTTTCAAGGGCCCTTTAATGAGCGCATCCTATGACTTCAGAAGATATTGCTCAATTAATGATGGCTTCGTTGTAGGCGATCATGCCAGCAACCCTTAGACAGGACACCACCCTAGAGGCACAGAGGTAATACGCAAACTTGGGGAATTGCCTCATAATTAGGCTAGCCATCAAACTCTTGATGAAAGTACGTACCGGCCTAGCTCTCACCACCGGAGTTTAGCCTTTCAATCCGTGAGAACTTCCGCATTTGTACTGAGCACAACATCATGCAACGCTAGCTAAAACGTTGGCTGCTCCAATTTGACCAACCCCTTTTCTAATAATCAGGATGACAATCGTGAAAGTTTATGTCCTAAGACATGGAGAAACTGGTGAGTGGTCTTTTTCCTTGTGCAAGAGCCTGATTCAAGCTTGTCATAGACGCGAACGCAAATCGCATTATCCAGGGACAACTGAATACTTCATTGAACGCCGCTGGTCGCGAACAGGCGATCATTGTTGGCAACGTCCTCAAAAATGTACCTTTTACTCATGCATACACGAGCGATCTGACTCGAGCAGTAGACGTGAGGCATTTCCCTGGATTGACTTGGTGCCGATTGAATGAGCTAGGATGACGTTCAGACTGCTAGAGCTATACTTGTCCACCATCCTAACGTGCCATTGATAGCTACTAAAGATCTTAGGGAACGAGTGAGCGCCCCTCGAGTTTCTCTCATCGTTGAATCGATCAATACTGATGTTTCGTTGTCCGACAGTATATGGGGAACCTTGAAGGTGTCCAGGTCTTGGACAGGAAGAAACGCCCTCCAAATGACTCTACCGTCGAGACTTCCCAGTCGCTGCTCGCTCGGCTTTTCACCTGGTGGAGCCAAAACTTGTTCAGCCTCCTAGTATCCCCGGACGCGCCTTCGATTTGCCACGTCCTAGTTGTTTCACACGGAGCATCTATCAGCACCTTAATGAACGCTTTATACTCGATTGGCTTTAGGGCACCACCTCCAGAGAGGAATTTCAGGCAATTCGGGGGATTGCTGAACACGAGCGTAACTGAGCTAGCCATGGGCCCTGCGCCTTCTCCGCGAGGTCCTGAAGATGCGGAGTGGCTTGGCATTGTGATTAGATATAATGATGCGTCACATTTGTTTAGGAGGACTGTGACGCAAGAGAATGTCGACGTTCAAGAGAACCCATAGGGGTAAATGCGCAGTTCGAGTGGGTTGTTAGAAAGAATCGAATCCGAAGGTCCCTGTGCGCCTGATGCCTTCTAATGAAATGCCAGTCAAATTCCTGGGATAGACATCTACCAACGTCTCGCAACCGTCGCTGAACCCTGTTGTGGCTTAAGGCGAGCAGTTGTGTCGAAAGCTTCGGATAATTAGCGTATACGCTACCCATGACTCAAGCTACTGGAAATCATGGGGGTCCTTGCACGTTTTGTTATATATCATCATAATATTAATGGTGTGAGCTGGCTGCTTCGTTTGTTGACCGCGCGAACCGAATCGCAAGAGAACTGAACTGCGGTTCGGTTAAGTTCGGTTCAGATACTGCTTCGGTTCTGGTTCTCAACACCCGCCTCAGAACCGAACCGTGGCACCCCTAATTCCTAGTCCCCAGTCTTTGTGGGTGCTACATATCGCATGTTGTTTAGCGACTGGCTTGTGGATGCAACAAACATTCGGTCACGACTTTCCTCCGCCACAACGAACTTCCCTCTTGGAAGCCCTGGACGTCCCTAACACTTGGCTCCAGATCGGGAAGCAATTAGTCCCCTATTTTAGCGCCCATAGTAGCCAGATCTAGCACTGGAGTCCTCTTGAAGATGCCTCTGCCCTGCATTGTTGACCTCTCGTCTGGGACTTCCTGTTGATTCCCCACTCGCCGTTGGCTTTCAGTGTACACACAGCGCTCCGTTTGGGGTACTTATCCTAGACGGTGTCCATGCTAGTCGGGAGATTGCATTTGCCTTCTCCCTTACGTTTTCCTTTTTTGCACGTACCTGCCTTTTCCTGGATCCATGGAAATTCGTTCTCATCTTACACGCATCGACCCTAGGTTGTATGTTGGCTCAATTCAGCATAATCGCAACCCGGGGCATCTAACTCCCACTATGGGATTACATTAAGCTTACATTTGTTGCCTGGGCTGCTTGTTTCTTCATTCTGCGTTTAGCGAGAGCCGACCTGTCTTAGATCCACGCAGTATCCAAATTGCTTACCACTGCTAGTATCGTCGCTTTTACCACCTCGTCAAGTCGTCGATTTCTTTGCCGCACTCATTCACTCACTGTGTGTACTCATTCTTGCAGGCATGCTTCCTACCTGCTACACATATGGTTTCTAGCCTCATTTATTGCGAGCAGTGTGTTACGGAATCCGTTTTAGTCTCACTTCGAATGCATTGAACGATGCAGTACTTTAAGGTCGGGCACACCTTAACTAGCATAAGCTTCGGCAGGATGTTCTTCAGTTAATTCGGTTGTTTGTCTTCGCGCACTCTCAGTCAGGATTATGGGGGTCTGTTAAACAGCTATTTGACATGCACTACAGGGCTCCCCCAAGTATGTCCCAATCAACATTCAGTCACCAGATCTACAGGGGACTAGGTTAGCTGACGTCATGGGCAACAAGCGGAGTGGTCCATATTCACCCCTTTTGCTTCGCGACGTGCTCAGAGTAAGTCTCTGCGATTTCCCTATCCAACTGGGCCCACTTATGCAACCTTGCGACTGACTTGGGGTCCAGATCGATGACTGTTATACAAGGCTCCAAGTCCCTAGCTTCTAGTGAGGGGAATCGGAGAATGACAGAACAATCTTTGAAAGTGGCAGACATAAGGTACGCAAGCATATGATAACGGAGGTCGGAAACAGCTGGGAGCAAGTCCAAGTTGTCTAACCCCGGTACCGCACCACCCCCTGTGCGAGACAGATATTCATCCACGAATGATTCCCATTCAGAGAGGGTAGGCTCCGGCTCGCCTTCACCTAGTTGTGGTGGTGGATTAGAAGCCGCATGGGCCCGATCCCAAAGTATCAATAGACCTTCTATGTCTAGCGAATCGAGTGTCCGCTGAAGAGTCCCCAGTATTTTTAGTAATGGCTTTCGTAGGAGGAGTGGAAGTAAGGCTTGAATGAACGGCTGACGGGGGGCTTCTGAAGATGATAGTGCGGAGTCGATTGCTAGGAGCTTGGATAGTGATTGATAAGCCCCCTGAATGATGGCTCAGTGTCGTGAAACCCTCGAACAAGGTAGGGAAAGCTTGCCTCATCATTGGGTTTGATCATCTTCCCATCCAGGAATACCCTGAGATTATTCACTGCCCCATTACTGGCGACCCATGAAGCCCATAAAGCCTCAACCGCCATTTCGACTCGTTTTTCATCACCAGAAAAGAGATCAAGTGGATCATAATCGGTAACGGGCGGCACCTTCTCAGCCACTGATTGCTCTCGTAAAGACCGATAATGGGAATGCATAACAAATCGGCTATATGCTAGCTTGACCTCTTTGGTGGCCAAGGAGAGGTATTTGGGATTAGGTAGGAATGCCCATTTGGGCTTAATTTCGACTGCAAAGCCTCCCGCACCAGCGCCAACGAGATCGGTAGCAAGGACAGCCCGTCGTTTACGAGTGTCAATCGAGTCTCGGGCTATTCTCTCCAAAGGGCGATAAGACTGAGAGTAAAGTGAGAGCTTCGAGAGGAAAGCAAGGCTGACACGGCACGATTCAAGGCGGGGGAGGTGCTCCGACGGCACAAGGCGTGAGATGATCCGCGACTGAAAAGCAACGGTAGGATCATCATCTTCGGCTGCGTATTGAGAGTCTTCGTCCTCGTTCTCGTGCTGTTTCAGGAGTTCCTCTGGACTTATTTCACTTCGTGAAACTTTCCGAATGCGGAGAACCATGCCAGTGAAGTTTGGGTCATAGGCGCCGACATACGAGAAGACGATCGTCGCCCCTCCTTCGGAAACATACCTCCAATCATTCGGTGATGTCCAGCGTGCATCCATTGCTTCCAAGAGATGTGAGACGGAAGCTGTCCTTGGAGTCTTGCTCTCGGTTACGTCAGCCTTTATCACACTTGGTTATGAGCCAGCTATCCTCATTTTCATTACTACCTATAAGCACCCGTACAGGCTATCACAATAACGCCAGTTCTACGCTGGAGTATCGCCGCTGAGAACCGTGTCGGCCAACTTATGACAGTACTGGGTTTGCAATTAACAATTCGCCTTTTTTTCGTCATGAGTGAATTGAGAGCTCTGCTGCTTGTGATAATCAGCTTGTAATCCACGTGTTGATGGGCTGTCCGACGTGGTCAACAAACGCTTCCCAGAGAAAAGCCTATTTGTTCTGCAACCCCCCCGATGAATGCATTAATTGTCTAGTGCCCTAATAGAGGGCGTGGGGGCGGCCGCCAGGGTGAAAGATCTCAGTGGACAATTTGTTCCCTCCTCCCGGTGTCTTGTTGGCTCGTGCGGCTACTCTACTGTTTATGTTGCAGATTGGGAATCTCCTGGGGGGCTAACGAAGGTTGTCACCTTCTCTTTGGAGTGACTGCCGATTTATCGTTTTTACGCTAGGTTTGTTACGAGGAGCTCCGTCCAGTTGTAAGAAATACGTGTGCAGCCGTGGAGAGGACAGAAAATGGTCAAGGCGAGTCCTAATGTTTTTGCAAACATGAAACACTGGCCGAACCCACCGAGTTGCTCATTAACGACGACCGCGGACTTTCTACGGGTCAAACGTCTTCACCCATACGTGGCACAATGTCTCTGGAGCTAAGATCAGGCGAGGGGGGGAATGTATTCCGGTGAGTTGTGTATCTGTCTTGCTGACATGGTTGTGAATTTCATGGTCTTCAACCTGACTAGATATTCTTCGGCGAACAGCCATTCCCTGGCTTAAATGAGTTCTAAGTAAGTAATAGTGCAGACTCACTACATTCCGGAGTGTAATAAACAAGCTTTTGCTCCGCAACTTTCCTATGTTAGACGTCTCCGGGCGCCCGCCTGTAGTGAGTTAATTGGACTTTAAACCGGGGTAACCCCACGTTCGCCTGGAAAGCAGATGTCTCAGGCTCGGGCAGCTTCATGCAACGTTTGAGGTTTCAACACAGATAGGTGAGATCCCATGGAATAATCCATAGCTCTTTGACCCGCAGGTTGATTGTCAACTCCAAGGCCCAAAGCACAAAGTGTTCTATGAATCACAACTTCATAGTGGGTTTTATCCGTTGAAACAGTGGGACCAACCCTTTTTTGCATTGTATGACATGGTACGGCCGGAAAAGGACGAAAAAGGTTGGCCTAGCTGGGATCTAGCAGCATACCATTTCCGTGAAATCCTCTTGCCTGATTTTTGTGGTGGTTAACTATCGTGTCGGCACATTTCATTCACAACTCCTTGTGTGTTCACATTGGACACGTACTGGGATGGCATCTAGCTCGCCTCTCATCACCGGTATCTCTTGACCTTCGCACCTTGTCTTAAGTCCTTAAGACTAATATGAGAGGATACCCCAGCCCTGAATCCATGTAGAACAGTAAAGGTCCAAGCGATTTGCGATTACTGGCTAATGTATGTTTCATTTTGATACATGTAAGAACAATCTTGTAATGTGGCACATCTTCCAGTCGACCAGAATGCGTGCTGAGATCCCATTGATCGGGTCAATGTTGACAGCCCCGACGTTGCCTCTTTCGCTCGTGTTTACATCAGCGCAGCTTTCAGTGCTCTGCTTGCTTCTTCATCCCATTGATGTAGGTACCAGGTTCCACTTGTCTGGTGCCAGGCTTACTTAATTATTTCCTTCAAGGCTCATGGTCACTCATGGTCATGCAGGTCGGAATAGTCCCCCTCTGGAAGTGATACGTTAGGAAGTGATGGAGATTGAAACTTAACGCGTGGGGTTGTTTGACGTAGGGTGTCAGAATCATCCTTAGAAGTCGTGCTGGGAATGGAGTGAGAGATGTCGGGCAAAGTTCCGGACCGTTGCCCAGAGACTCGGGATCGTGGCCACGACCGTGACCGTGAGAGATCACGAGAGGATGCTGGGGTTTGAGTTGGGCTTTCCCAAGGGGATGATGGCGGTGTATGACCTGACGAGCCTGCCGTGGATGAAGTGGGATGCCTCCGAGTCATGCGCACCCATGAACTCCGGCGTGAGTTGGGAGGTGCCGGAGGGAAATTCAGCGCCGAAGCAAACCGGCGGCGTTCCGTCGGTCTGTTAGCTACATTGGAACAGCAAGTGAGAGTGTCGATGAGCAGTTGAGACGTGAGAGACATACGATTCATGCGAGCCACCGTCTCCGCTATCTTGCGAAACCTTTCTTTCCTCTCTCTCTGCCTTCTGCTCTTTTCCTTCCGCACCTGCCCCTTCCTTTGGAAATACATGTATACCTCTGTGGATAATTCCCAAGCGGGAGTAAGAGCCAGCAGGATAGCTGCCATCTAAGTTGAAGGGAGAGAGATTGCATGTAAGGAAAGCTACGGCCTCGCGAGGTAAGAAAATAAACCTGGCCGAGACTCCACACACTATCTTCTCCTGGAAGTACATTATTGACATTGATCTGGATTTCAGTAACTGATGTTGTGAGACAGGAGATTCAGCATGTGTCTGACGGATGCACTTAGGGACACACCAATTAAGAAAAAGGTTACTGTACAGAACGCGAGAAAATTTCCAACCCAAATCCTCCGCTTTATTGATAATAAGTTCGACTTAGTGTTGTAAGCCATTGGGGGCATGGCTGCCCCAACCATTCTCCCAATGAGCCGGCCAGCGGAGATGGCCCACTTGACAACTCGGTTACATAAACGTTTCCCAGAAACCTCCAGCCTCCAAGCCAAGCGATTCTCCGCCGGGGGTAAATACCATAGTGCAACCGCTTCCTGGTCATTTTCGTCCGGCTCAGGGAACGGCACCCAACTGCTCTTCCGATTGGCTTCCGACGGCAGCGAAGCGGTAGTTGCTCCCACAGTCGTTAGCATCGAACTCATTCTACTGAGCATCCCTTCATCTTCTGAAAATTCAGTTGCTCGGAGGACGAATAGTATGCCATAGCATGACGTAACGAGGAGGCAAAAACTCAGCCATAAAGGCCATACTCCGTACCACACGCGACCGTTCGAGTGAGGTGTGGAACCAGCAACGGAACCGACGCGGAAAGGGTAAGCGAAGAACATAAGGATGGTATCCCCCGATGCCCATGGCTGAGCGTACGTGTGACTTGTGAATAAATTGATAGTCCAGTACCATTGTAGCGAGATCTGAATGGAAGAAATTGAGTCGACCAGAGGATCCTCATGACTCCGACGGTATTCACACCTGGAGGAGGAGTGCTACGCTCAGCACGATACGGGAGCGCTTGTTCTGTTTCTCTTGATCTGTGGTCAACGACGGGCGCCACGGACTACCGTAATCGTCAACGCTACCGTCATTGCGGGAGGAAGCATGCCCCTCGCTGCTGGCACCAGGCCCAACCGGTAGAGACGGGGGATGCCATAGGGAACACATAGGAGCCACAGCAAGTGAAGTAACGCAAGATAGAGTAGAAAAACTGAAATATCTTGAAAGTTTTTCCATGGAGTTTAACGGAGATGGCCCTTACTTTAAGACAATAGTTGCGTGATGTAACGAGAGATTCCGCTGATACTTTTGGATGGTAGCGGGGATGATGAGAGCAGCTATGTTGGATTACAAGCATCATTCCCTTGTTCACTTCTCAAGGCAATGACAGCCTACCAGTAAGCACGACAGCAGACCAGGCGCCTTTCGCAGATTCATTCGGGGACACGATGACAAGGATGGCTGTAACGCCCAAAGTTATCATTGAATGGCAGTGGTGTGAATGGTGATACTGTAGTGCTCACTGTTCATAAGCGCCTGCAAATAGAATGCCACCCTGACCCCCATTCCTGAGGCATCAGGATTGGGGCATATACCTTGGTAGCTTGGGATGGTGGGCCCACAGTTTGCGGCACAGTAGAGGGCCTGGCACGTTTGATTATACGAATCACCACTAAAAATTGGGCAAAAATCCACCATACTAGGAGCGAGTATCAAAGAACAAAGGTCTGTCGCATGAACGCGAGCGTGGTGGGCAGGATTACTTACATAATGTGCCTGGGCGGCTTTGTTTTATAGCAAATACAAAAACATCTGCATCCCAATTTGGATGAAACGACCTCGGCAGATCTGGCGATTGCCCCAAAATGGCAGCAAATCAGGGTCAAATTGGGCGATCAATATATCGCTGTTTTAGGTGTCTACCCATTGTCACGGAGCAGTAAATAATAATCGAGGCCAAACGCGTCAATGCCAGGTCATGCATGTTTGGTCTCAGTGCCAGAATTGTCATTGATATATAAGCGCTCATCACCTGATACGTAACGCGTTCCCGAATAAATACAGGATTTGAATAAACACGACATCGACACAAGTGCCCGGCTGTTCGCCATTGTTGTAAGATTTGGATTAGGGAACCGAGTAGTTCAGCGAACTGCGCATTGGTGTCGAAAGGTGCCTTATCTCCTGTGGCTTGATATTCGGCTGTTCCGATAAGGCACCTTTACATTAGCTACAAGCCATGCGCCTTTCGAGTTCCCCCCTATCCCCCCCAGCTCACTTCTAACCCTCAATCATGCAGAGACGGAGAACCATGCCTCGTCAACGGACCCATGTCACAATTGACGCCCCTGGGCCCGGACCATCGGCAGAAAAACGTCACCAAGAACGAATCGAGCAATACCAGAGCCACTGGCATGAGTTAACTATGGTAAGATCCCACGTTTCCAAGTTCTTCCGGCTCTCGCTTGTTCACTGTTCACTGTTTCATTTATAGGATTTGCCCCAACAACTGTCCCGAAGGTTGGCATATGTTCTTTGCTCTCACTTCCCGCAAGTTGACAGTTAATGGCTTCTGGTATAGACACAGTGAGCTTTTGGGCCTCCCCCAGAGTCTGAGTCCGTCTGGAATTGATCGCATGTTTCAAATGAAATAGTCTCCATGATTTCAATGGTGAGCTTTCCTATATGGTAATCGCATCCTCGACAAATATTCTTCAGGCCGGGGCCATAGGGACTGGAGTCTTTGTAGGAATCGCGCAGGCGCTCCGGCATGGCGGGCCATTGGGGATGCTGCTCGTATGATTCTACGTTGTCTCTTGCAGTCTCGTGTTTTTTGACACTCCGCACATAGGGTTACACCATCATGGGAACTGTTGTATACGGAGTAGTAGTATCTGCGGCGGAGATGGTGTCCTTTCTGTAAGTGTACTTACCACTCGGCTCCTATCTGGTGGTATCCCTGACAACGTTGACCAATTTGTCTCAAGCCCAAATGTCGGAGGTACACAACCGTGCTTTCTTTTGGGAATAGATAACAAATATAAATCATAGGAATAATTAGGCTCGCGGACTTGTATGTCGATCCTGCTCTTGGTCAGTATCTCAACCTCTTAAAGCGTTTGGCCAGTGCTCATCTCCATGCTGAAGGTTTTGCGATGGGATGGAACGCTTGGTAAGGAATAAGACAACTCTGACATTCGACCCTCCACCTTATGACCCCCTATCTGCAAAGGTACAATTGGGCAAGTGAGTGAGGCGTGTGGTTGATCCTGACTATTGCCGCTTACTTTTGTGGCATTGCCAGTTATTCTACCCGCCGTACGTTGTTCGCCTCTGCACGCCCTTAATCGTTTGCGTACATTGACTGGCTCCACCTAGGAAATTAGTGCTGCTGTGACGTTAATGCAGTATTTCACTGATGATCATCGTTTGTGAGTACAGTTTATCTCAACACAACGACGTTTCCTTATGGTATTCAGGGTGTATCTGTGGGTGACCATGATGGCAAGTCGTTCCCAAAAACCATAGCCCCCCCGGTCCCTGAGCGCCCGACTGCATAACCAGCTAGTCGTCTCTGTAGGGATCAATTGCTTCGGTGCTCGTTTGTATGGCGAGAGTGAATTTTGGTTTTCTTTTGGTGTGTCAATGTTTTACTCGCATCAGTACCTCACCGGCTAACTAAAGCATTCAGGGAAAATTATTCTCATCATAACACTATGTATGCACAAGAAATCTTGTTTGATTCTCAACCTCTGCTGAACTTACATAATTTGGCAGTCATTATCTCATTATGGTTGGATCTTCGGAAAGGACATTATGACCTGAAACAAGACGGTTATGCTCGGGGGGACGTACTCTCTGGTCCGGGGTAAGTTGATACACAACAGGGGAAGTTATCCAATGGTTTCACACGACAATACGGCGACTACAAGTCCCATAGGATCCAGATTTTGGAAGAATCCCGGCCCACTCGCTCAATATGAGAACATAGATGGCGCCACGGGTCGTTTCCTGGGTTTTTGGGCGGTTCTTATGCAGGTGAGAATCAAATGGGCGGGCGTCGTGTGCCGTATGTCACGCCGTTTCCTGTCAGGCTGCATTCTCCTTTTTTGGGGTTGAAATTCCAGGCGTTGCAGCAGGTGAGGTTAGTACCACAAAATAGCAAACATCAATAGTCAGGTCATCTAAACATGCATTCAGGTTATCAACCCATCTCAGGTGCGTTACATAACGTCTTGACATTCGGGCAAAACATCACCCGTACTTTATCCCATTCACCTTTTACTGCCATGTTTTAGAACATTCCCCATGCGGTCCGAAGAATCTGGGTCAGGATGTGAGTTTATTCACCTGGATTCACATCATGCTATCTAACGGCCACTATCACCACTGCTACTTTCCCAGCTTCTTGTTCTACGTTCTTTCTGTGATTGGTGCCGGGCTGATCGTACCATACGATCACCCGGACCTCCAGAAAAGCGGAACTATCTCATCACCGTGAGTACAAACCTGGCTATCCCTTTATGCATATAAACCCTCATCTGTTGCAGGTTTGTCATTGCTCTGAGGGCTGCAGGCTACAAAGGGGTGACTATTTCTGCCCGCATCCTTCTGTCAGTCGTTTTGAAGTAATTGGTCTCCCATCCACCTCGTTTTAGCTTGCTGCCGCAGTAAACGTGGGTTTCGTGACATCTGCATGGAGCGCTGCTTCGTCAGATATCTACATATCCAGCCGGTACTTGTTCTTTCTGGCTCGCTGCAACCATGCTCCAAGGGTCTGTGGCAAGCTATTCCATCGCTCGAGCGAATCAAGTGCCAACCATAATGGAGATCAAGAAGGACCGGTTAGTGATGCGCCTTCGCCTAGCCCTGACGCGGAGCAAACGGTACATGAAATTGGTATCGAAGAACGCAATTCACAGACGCCGACTCAGGCACAAGTTCAAGTACGCGACTTCGCCGACAATCGTGACGGAAATGGGGCACTAGGCGCGGTTCGTAATGAGAAGCTATTTAGGAGAAAGGCTTCTATTTATTACCTTTTCATCCATAGGGGGACCAATTAGCGGCACCTTTGTTCTCTTATCCCCCCTCCACTAATTCTACAAGTCATAGCCCTCGACCCACTCCGTCTACAGAAAGCACCAACGCAAACCCATCGAGTCTGATGCAGGGGCCGATCCCAGACAGACAGGCTGCTCCGGGGATTTGGCCATCTTGGATCTCCTCTTTTAAGAACATATTTAGGGAAATTCCCAGGGCAGAAAAGCGGCGAGAGAAGACTCATTCTAAAGAAAAGACAGTTCCATGGGTGGTGAGTCTGTCAATGTGCATCCAGTCACCATTTGATTGCTAATGAGATGCATTATCAGGGCGTCTTGGTTGCAGGCCTCGTCGGGCTGCTGGCATATATGGCTTCATTACCCTCATCTGGGCGTCCGGGAGAAGTCAGTGGTCCAGCTCAAGCCTGTGAGTGATCCCACCGCCACCATACACGGGGGCGCCTGCCTCACCATTCCCGTTCTAGTCAACTACCTCTCGTCGATGACAGCTGTAGCTGCTCTGCAGTCATGGATCTGCATGATGATCACCTACCTTAGGTCAGTGCCTCTAAACTCCAACTGGCTCTCTGACAGATCCAGTGAAGATGGTACGAGGGAGTCAGAATTGCCGAAGAAATGCGAGGGACGAAATTTCGGACAACTGCAAGCCAAATTAAGCGACACAGAAGTCGGTTCCAGCCCTGGGTATGTCACCTCATTCTTGCTATTCTTCACGTCCTGACGCGTGTGAACAGCTTGCGATATATGCGCTAGTATTCTGTGTGTTGGTACTCATGTTCAATGGCTGGTAAGTATCAGACAGGAGCTGGATGCATCCCCCACCCAACTGTCTTGAATTTTTGACGGGACAGGGCTCTCTTCACACAAGATGCTTGGTACATTGGTGTGTGTCACTTCCTCCACACAAACGGCGCGCACTAAAGCTATTCAACGGATAGCATTCAGCAATTGTGACCAGGCCGCTGACATCCCTATCGGTTACCCAGAGTTATGGCCCATAATTCCTAAGTTTCTCCCAGCCTACTTACCTTTGGTGTGTTAAATACATCCGCTCAAACGACCTTGGCCTCACACATTGACGCTTCATCTTCCCAGGCTATATTCCTTCTCTTATTCTTTTCGTACAAGCTAATTGTCCAGACACGAGTAGTTCCTTATGCTGACATGCCATTCGAGAAGGGGACACCTCTCGAAGATACCCGTGATGGCGATAAGGAATGGTTTTCTGGCTCAATACCCAACCATCTTCACGGATGGAGATTGTGGTGGTATTGGGTGGGACGCGCTGGGTATCACTTCATCTAGTTCTTAGTCAGCTTCGGAGTGCGAGCGAAGGTGACACTCGACATGCATCGATGTAGCGCGTCACTTGCGACGTGTCGCGATAATTATACCACACACCAATCAACTAGGTTTCGAAACTTTTCACCCTCGTGTTTTTTTTTTCAGACGGTGGCAATCCGTCCATATATTCCGAATATATATTCCCCCTAAGATCTTGCATATAACGTTATACCATGTATATCAGGCGAATGGTGGCACCTCAACGCTCCATTCACTTGGAACAATTCCAGCCTGACGATTAGTAATCTCCCCAAGCATCGCTTTAGTTATCGGCCCAAGTCCGTCCTTGCCGGTAGGAACCGTTATATTCTTCTCTTTGTATCCAATGCGTTCTACGGGGCAAACAACCGCAGCCGTTCCTGTGTTTGGGTGTCAAAATCAAGTTCCTTTACGGATGAGTAGTGAGAGGACTTACCTGCACCAAAAACTTCTAGCAAACGTCCTTCATTAGAGGCATCGGCGATCTCATTCATCGTAATCTGACGCTCAGTAACGATCAGATCGTTAGGTAATCCGGGGATGTTGAGCTTTCCCGAAGCATGGTCCTGGGCGAGTGAGATGATAGAATCCCGCGTGACACCAGCCAGGATCATATCACCCAATGGCGGTGTGATGAGCTCGGTTGCTGTGAATATGCATTTATTGGGGGAATTTACTGAGAATCTTTATCACACACCTCCGTCCTTTCTCTTGAGGACTGTGTGTGCAGATCGTCAGAAGTTAATGGGTTTTGGAAGCGAGGGAAGGGAACGGCATTACCTATGAGAAGATTCATCGCTCCGACCTTTAAACAAAAAGAGTACTCGATTGGACACGGATGGTTTGCCCCAGAATAGGAACCCTACTCGCCTCGGTCACATAATCTTCTCCATCCTTGTTGTACAGCCATAATATCTGATCGAATCCTTCTTTCGCCGCGGCAGCCTGGGGAACGAGGCCACCGGCATAGTTCGAGCCAAGTTTATACGCGCCCGTCCCCCCGGGGAAAGCACGGACGTACTTTGTCGTCGCCAAAAGTGAAACGGGCTTGAAGCCGTTTTTAAAGTACGGTCCAACGGGGGACATTATTACGAAAAGGAGAGCATCTCTAGAGGGTGCAACCCCCAGGAAGGGGGTTGTCCCAACTAAAGAAGAGAGGAATGGTGAACACTGAAAAGAGAAGATACGAATTTGAACGGGATATTTACTGAGAGTTGGTCGAATGTATAAGCTATGATTTGGTTCTTTAGGAATCCAATGAGCGTCCAGAGCAACAAGCTTCTTAATGAGCTCTACAAGAGCCCCCCCGTTGAAGGTCTGACCCAGAAAGGAAGTGTCAATCGCAACGGCCGATATTCGCCGAATAGGCGGAAATGAAGCTAGCGTACGGGTAAGGCGGCTCGAGAGGCGCTCTTGTTCATTCGCTTCATGTTCATATCAGGCCGGAACAGCGAGACACGGTCGGTCCCATTCCGGTAGGCTTTCATGCCTTCGAAGAGGGTCGGCGCGTAGTGTAACACTGTTGAGCTCGGTTCCAGTGAGAGAGGACGGTCTGAATGAGGTGGTTGTTTGAGAAGGAGGATAAACCTTCACAGTTAGAATTTTAGGTCGGGACGAAAAGTGGGAGAGCCGCACAGGGATGTATTCGTGGGGTACCCCAGCCAGTCAGCGCCGACCACTGTATTGAGAGCATATGGTCGGTCTAGGGAGAATGATCTTCGTGATAAGCTTTTTCTGCGAGAGCCATCTTCTATAAATGACTCACAAAGGACTTTCCAAAACTAAGCTGACTGGACGGTAGAGGTGTTTTGGGGTGAAGGGAGCGTTCGATGATAACATCCTCTGCCTATTATGCACATAAAACCCTCAGATATCCCTTGGGCATTTCTCTAGCTTGGGAACTAACTACGATGTCAGGAATAGGACACGGCTCCCCAGTAACATCGCTGAGAACATGTCCAGGGGTACACGGATGCTTGTTCAATCGCGAAGCGGCCCATGACAATTTTCTAGCCCCGTGAACCAAAAATACCAGTCGGGTACCAACGCCTGACCGTAAACTTGAACGCAAACAAGAGGACATCTCGCCCTCTCTTCGGGGCGAAAGGGATAGCGAAGGGAAAACTAGAACTCAAATTGGGAACCTTCCCACGCTCCTGTGATCCTGACTTGCAACCCCTTGACCTTAACTTTCGGATTTGACGTTGTGGCCTCAGGCTCTTCACAACCTTCTTGTATCAATACACTCATCTCTTACTTGAAGAACTTGTGGACCATTCCATGCCGATTAACCAACCTTCTAACCAAATCAAGTCAGCATCTCGGTCCCGTCCTCGAATCTCGCTGGTACTGGCACTCTAACACAATTTGGTTTGTTGATTGCGGTGGTGTGAACCCCTGCGACGTTCTTTTGGATTTCTGCTTTCGGCTTGCCAATCGTCTATTCGTCACTTTCCTAAACTCTAAAGATTGACAAACGTGTCAATCGTGCGTCTAAAGAAAGGCGGCAAGCGCTTTGAGGTACACAAGTGTTTCCTTGTTGGCATCGACATCGTGAATGACATGTGTATGCTACTACCGACGCTAGATTGCTTGTTACAAGAACAAAGTACACGAATGGCGAAACGGCGTGTGCGAGTCATCCCTTAAGCATCACGTCATTTGGGGGCTGTTGCCCATCTAATTTCTTTCACATTATCATTATCATCAGGGAAACCGATCTGGATGAAGTAATGCAAATAAACAATGTGTTCTTTAACGTATCAAAAGGACAAGTAGCCAACAGTGACGATCTCAAGAAAGCCTTTGGGAAGACGGAGGTGAACGAGATCGTCAAGGAGGTGCGTTCATCCGATCGTATTCCTCACCAAATACCCACGACTATCTATTACAACTCCATCCAGATATTGAAGAAAGGCGAGCTACAAGTCGGCGAGAAGGAGCGAGCCCATGAGTTGGAGAATCTCTGGAAGGAAATAGCAAATATGGTTGCGGAGAAATGCGAAGACCCATCAACGTCGCGCCCTTATCCTGTAGGGATCATCGAGAAGGCGATGCATGAGGCAGGATTCAGCGTGAAGACGGGGAAGAGCGCAAAGTCTCAAGTATGTGGTTTTTTGACAGATTCCCAGTACCGAAGCATACGCTCAATCTATCTTCATGATAGGTTCTTGACTGCGTTAAAATATTGCAAGAAAAGTCGACCCTTCCTATTCGGCGCTCGAAAATGCGCGTGCGAGTGACGATGCCAGCCAAAGACGGGAAGAGATTGAAAGAAAAAGTGATCGAAGGTGCGGAGAAAGTTGAGGATGAAGACTGGGGGGGCCAGGATGAGTGGGAAGTGGTGAGTCTTTATACGGTATCTACCAAGAGACGTAAAGTAATTGTTGATTGGACGATGACTCCTTAGATTATGTTAATCGACCCCGGACAGTTCAAAGTGATTGGTGAGTTGCTGCAGAACGAGGTGAAAGGGAAAGGACGGCTTGAAACGCTTGAGCAGAGGGTCGTAGCAGAGCCTTGAAAAGTCTAGGAGATCATAGGTACAATCCTCTTCGGAACATGGGAATGGACTTTTTGCTAGCGCTTCTGGGTGAACCAATTGAAACATCTTTTTCATCATTGACATCAGTCGAGAGATTCGATCGCTTTTCCCGGAGTTCTGAGCTGTGCCGCTGCAGTTTCACCTTCACCCGACAGAAACATGAAGTCAAGCAGCTAGATCACATTGGTACTCAAGGCTAGGTACTTGGTGAGTTTACTAGCCCGAAAAAGAGGACACACAGTGTTCGATCGGCTACCTGCAGCCTTTCGGGGTCGTTGGCTTATTTGTTCCTGCATGGGATCATTGGTTGGTTCGCATATAACATCTGAAATCTCCGGATTCCCCGCGCCGTTTGGCCAGATAAGGCACCGGGGGCATTGGGCGGCGAGGTGAGGATCGGGCCGTTCTTAGGACCCAAACGTTCGGCTAAGGGGGAGAACTGGGATACAATTGGTATTTATCAAACGTTACGTACAACGCTACATACCATTACAACAAGCAACAGAGTAAAGAACTTGAAGCCCCCATTGTCAGGGGCAGGCTTAAGTATTAGACACGAACGTAGTACAGGCAGCACAGACACGAGACATGAGCGATACTTGTGAGAGACTGATAAACGGTGGTCAGTTAGCCCGAAACTAGTCTTCTCTCGAATCTCGATCATCACCTGCTTATATCCTCTCCCCCATACCGTACCACCGCCACTCACTTTTCGCTCCCTCGAGAATCAGGGCGCTCGGACACTGAGAGCTTTCGAGAGCTGGACATCCCTGACGTGTTCTTCGAACAGGGCAGATTTGCGGGGAGGTTAACATACAATGGTTGTCATGGTCACTTGGATAGGATATTGCAGCGGTCCATCCCCCCATATGCAATTAGACTACACAGAGCACTAGTGAGCGAGACCACTTGTCTTCTTTAAAGTGGGAGTTGCTCGGACGATTAGGATGGAGATTTCACAGAGGGTGTCAAAGTTGCGCTTGAGCATGGATCCCGAAACATGGGGTTGAGCATATTGCGCGCGAATCATCATTGTTCGGCATTCCATAATTCGCTTCGACCTAATATGAATCCGTGCCCAGTCTCTTTGCCTCTGTAAGCACTCATGAATTGCAGCTAGATCAAGAAGTCGTCCACTACGATAGCGATTTAGCTACGGTATGTTTTCAAGTCATGGACAATTCCGCGGCAAGGCCGTCGGCCTTGACCCTAAAGACAAATGATCGACCTGTCGACGACTTTCTACTATCCAACCGCCTGCCTTGGAGGTGGCTAACGATTGGCAAGATTGGACACCCGGGGACAGCGTGGCGAACGAGGGAACGAAGGGGCTATTCGCTCATGGCTCCCCAGTTCCCATCCTCCCACTGACCACTGGTCTGTCCGACCGCTGCGTCACCTCTTCTGCCAGTGGTTCTCATGCCGCCTCAGCCAGTTTAGAAATGAGAGCATGGGGCGGGAAAGAACGACCAAAGGAACTGTGGAAGATGAAAGAATACGTCGAGAATGTTGGTGTCAAGACAACTGGAGGGTGAAAGGTTGGATTCCCTTTATCAGTTATTTCTATATTACAAAAACTATCTCACCTCAGTTCCGAAGTACATGAACTGAGGAAAGGACATCAAAGTGAATTTTCTCGCTTTATAAGCGAGTGCGCTTTGAATGGCGCACAAGCATGGTAGTAAGTTTACCAAAAAAGGTAACATGACGCCACAGGCTTAACTCCGTGAGTTGGTCATAGCACCCTTCACGTACTCTGCACTCAGAAGTCAACCAGAAATACTCTTGCTTTGATAAGCTACAATAAATATAAAGTGAGCCCCTCCCCCACTTTATTTCCATTGACTGGTTCAGCTAACCCGACCTAACCCAATAAGACTAATTCCCAGACAAAACAGCGCAGCCTCATTACTCACTTCCTGCATGACGGTCTTATCGAACCTCTTATCTAATATTCATCAGGAGGAATTCGCTGGACTCCTTTGGGGAGGATACACGTAAACACCTCCATTCCCAGCTGTTCTATGATCCCAAGGGTTCCATATATGGCCACCACCCCTCTTCTGAGAACGGCCCTGGAGGATACAACAATGGGCCACCTCAAAGTGGCCCTTGATGTATGTAGTTTGTATCATTGATCCGGAGGAGACGATGACCAGTGGCATTGATGCACAGGCTGGGTGGCTCACTGCCTCATCTGAACGGATATATGGTCGTCAGAAAAGTGAGTTTGGAGGCTTCGGTGTCCGTATTTCGAGCCACCAGCCGATTTTGGCATACCAAGAGTTCGTCGGCTCTTCGTACAAAGCTACGTGGCTGGACTGCAGGGGGCAATATTACGACAACCAGTCAACTTCCAACCCAACCGTTAATGTCCGTGATAAGTCCAGCCAATGAGCAAGCATACGCGAGCCAATGAGAGAGCGAGAAATGGAGCAATATTGAGAACGCTCCGTTACTTGCTCACACCAGCTATTAGGATATGTTAATGTTGATGAAAAGAAGCCTGCAAATACGCCACTGTTGCTCGGGGAATGGCACCCTCGAAGGGCTCTGTTCTCAAAGGACTTCATAAAATCCCTGCTTGATGATGAGCGTAGCCTTCGATGCTGTCACTTCAGTTACAACCGGCCGATATAGAATCGATGATAAACATGGTATATCCATCCATGATGAAGGATAACAGACTGAGTGAACTTCAATTACTCCAAAGGGGGGGGGCATTGTAAGCTGAGCGCTTACAGGCATTACAGATTGAGATCAATCCGCATCCTATGTCTTACGTAGCTATGAAGATATGCAAGACTCTTGGACAGAAGTTGTCGTGAAGGCTGCTGCGGAAGTCATCGGAGCTGTTTTGGGGCCTAGAAACCTCGCTAATCAAACATGATTCAAATTGGGGAGTATTTATCGTGGGAAAATTAAACTGAATTAAGTAGCCACATGAACGCGGGCGCGCGCCGCCCGTTTTGTCGTTCGCGCCAGTTCCTTCACCTACAGGACGAAAGACGAAAGCTTTCTCAGGGGATCATAGACCAAAAACAAATTCACTTCTATTTCCATATTCTCTCACTAGGTCAAACCAAGGATACAGTAGACCTTGCTTGATCAAATGCCGACTTCTTACTACTCATTAGCGGCCAAATGGCTCATCCAAACATTATTCGTCCTTCTTCCATTCGTCGCCTTTTTTGTTCTCCTCTCTAAACCCGGTCGAAGGCCATCGTTTTATTATCGCTCTGTAGCGATTCTCGTGTTGGGAGATATAGGTCGTAGTCCACGAATGATGTATCATTCCGAAAGCTTTGCTGGACATGCTTTCGAAACGTTCGTCATTGGATATAAAGGTGGGTGTCGTCGTACATCGGTTGCATGAGAACACGAGAGGAGGTTGCTGATTCGTTGCTTATTTTGTTTGTTTGGATATATTGCTTGGGATAGAGACGGAACCTCCTGCGTCGTTGCGCTCTCTACCCAAAGTCCGCTTCCTCGGACTCGCTCAATTTCCAAAGTTCATTTCGTCCCTACCGCGATCATTCTTCGTCATTGTTGCACCTCTGAAAGTCCTTTTTCAAATCATTGTTGTCGTTCATGCATTATTCTTCCGATTGCCATATACACCTCAATACATCATCGTTCAAGTGAGTCCTATATATATATTCTCTTCTTCTCTGCCTGGGGGGTTGATTCGTGGAGCTGACGGATTTCTGATTTATCCACCTAGAATCCTCCGACGATTCCTACATTAGCTATCGTCCAATGTTTCGTCTCTTTACGCAATTGTAGACTTATCATCGATTGGCACAACCTTGGATATAGTATTCTCTCTATTAGGCTGGGGAAGGAGAGTAAACTCGTAAAGATTGCCGAATGGTGAGTGAGGGCGTGTGGAACTCAGTTTTTTGGATTTGGGGCATATCACTCACGATGTTGTGTGTGATCATTTTTTGTTTTTGCGTGGATGGTTAGGTTCGAGAGAACGTTCGGGCGGAGTGCATATGCACACTTGTTTGTTACAAAAGCGATGCGAGATTCCTTGGTTGAGGGGTGGGGTTTACGGTAAGTAAGGCATTCTTCGTCCGTTTGAGATCGACTCATAAAGGGGGCCTGCCTCAATCAGAGGGCACACTGCTGTCCTGCATGATCGTCCGCCAGCCCATTTCCACCCCGCTTCGCCTGCTGAAATGCATGAGGCAAGTTACCCACAGTTGTCATATAAGGGCTACGGCTCGCTTATTCCCACTATTGTTTGTCTCGTCCCTAGCTAATAACCAAATTCCCTCGCCTCCAACCTCCAATATTGACCACTTTCTTCCCACCCTATTCCCTCCCAACGTCATCGCCCTTCACCAAAATCTCCGCCTCTCACTCCTCTCCTTCCACTTCCACGACTAAAACAACACAAAAGTCGCAAATAACCGCATCAGGAAAAACAATACCAACTTCCTCACTATTTGTCTCTCCAGCGTCGTCATTCGCATCTTCCAATGCGTTGGCTGCTTTAAGAGAGGACAGACCTGCGCTTGTTGTGACGTCTACTTCCTGGACGGCCGACGAGGATTTTGATTTGCTGATTGAGGCGTTGAGGAGTTATGAGGGCGTTGCGAGGGAAGTGAATGCTAGGACTGATCTAGGGGAGGAGGAGCCTGATGACCGGGCAGAGGCAAATGGAGAGGAAAAGGAGAAGGAGAGAGGAGAAAAAAGGAGTGGGAAGTTGCCGAAGTTGTTGATGCTCGTGACAGGGAAAGGGGAGAATAGGGATAAGTATATGGAGAAGATTATCAGACTGGAAATAGAAGAGAAGTGGGAGTGGGTGAGGTGTAGGAGCGTTTGGTTGAGCAGCGGGGCATATCCGATCTTACTTGGTGAGTTAGTCTGGATTGCTATGACCTTGTTGGTATTTCATTTGATAACTGGACGGTGTTGTGCCTGCGCCCGTTATTTAGGTTCCGCGGATCTTGGAATTTCGTTGCACAGCAGCTCATCGGGATTGGATTTACCTATGAAAGTAGTTGACATGTTTGGATGTGGCTTACCGGTATGCGCGCTTCATTTTGAATGGTGAGTCACACCTCAATTTTCAATCACTCAGTTATCTTTTCACTTCCTCGATGGCTCGCATGGCTGGGGGATGCTCCCTTGATCTGGACATCTCGCTGATGCGTTAAGTAACTGTCATTCATGGCTGACTTCTACGTTTGAATAGCCTCGATGAACTGGTAAGAGACGGAGTGAATGGAGTCGTGTTCCGCACTGCCTCCGAGTTGGCGGGTCATTTACAGGTATGTGAATTGGTTCAACAACAGTGCTTTTTTGATGATGGATCATCGTTTTTGACCGACGCGCTTCTCCTGTGGCCGGATCACATCGCCCCCCTTCCTTTGCCAGCGTCTCTTGCTCTCCTTTCCGAACGGTGAAGAACTTGAGAATTTGCGGACGTCTCTTCGGGAGAGTATTACCCGGTTCACCCGATATCCTAGTGCTCACCACCCGGACCCTTCATTTTCATGGGGGACTTGGACGGAGAACTGGGACCGGATTGTGCGGCCATTGGTTGTGGCGGATGCCCAACACCGATAATGTAGGAATATTGAAAGTATAATTTTCCGTTGTAATTATCGGGCGGCTTCTTCCGAATTACCTAATTCTTGAAAAACCCTTCAAAAGCAAAGCCGTTGGGGCAATGTACTGATCACATGATTTGAAATTCCATGAATAGTAAGCGGTCCTCTTTTCTAGTTCCGGTCAATCAAATTCTGAGTGATTCCCATTCATAAGAAAAACAATTGTCGCAAACTAGCTCGTCAGTTCCCTTCACACACCATCATCATCACCGTTTCCCTCTCTCTTTTAGACGTCGCGCAACTACGTTCCTCAGTGGTTTAGCACCTAGGACTCAACATGACACGGACATTCATCCTCGGTTCACGAGCATCCCAACTTGCCAAAGTTCAAACGCTCATCGTCCGAGATGCTCTTCAAACCGCTTTCCCTCACGCCACTTTCGACGTCCGGTTCATGATCACGGCTGGTGATAAGAACCAAAAAGATGCTCTGTACTTGTTAGGAGGCAAGAGTTTGTGGACAGAGGAGCTGGAGGTTGCGTTGGGGAAGGGTGAGATTGATATCATCGTTCACTCGTTGAAGGATGTGAGCACGGTTTTACCGGATGGGTTTGAGATTGGGGCTATTATGGAGAGGGAGGATCCTGATGATGCGTTTGTGTGTAAGAAAGGATTGGGGTATACGTGTTTGGGCGAGTTACCGGATGGAAGCGTGGTAGGGACCAGCAGCGTGAGGAGGGTGGCTCAGTTGAAGAGGGCCTACCCGAAGCTCATCTTTCAGGATATCGTGAGTTTTCGTTTGGTTTCTGAGCCTTTATGCGGTTACCGACGAGTTTTGGGTTGCGATGCTATTCATTGTTATTGTTGTCGGTTTTTTAGCGTGGCAACTGGTAAGCTTTCTCTTCCCACTTGATTCTTTACCCTCCGAACCTCAACCGTTCATTCCCCCTCCCCAGTGACACTCGTCTCAGAAAACTAGACGACCCCAATGGACCCTTCACAGCCATTATCCTGGCAAGCGCAGGTTTGATCCGTTTGGACCAAACCGATCGAATCACTTCATCTGTCACCCCTCCTACATTATACCATGCTGTCGGTCAGGGAGCATTGGGAATCGAATGCCGAGATGATGATGTTGAAGTGAAGGACTTCTTGAAAAAAGTTATCAGTCATTATCCGACAGAGATGCGTTGCCGGGCCGAGAGGGCTTGTCTGAGAGTGTTGGAAGGGGGATGTTCGGTCCCCGTAGGTGTCGAGTCGAGTTTCGTTCCTGCGTTCTCTTCCGCCGCCTCTTCTGAGGAAGGGGAGGGAAAGGAAGTTGTTGGGACCTTGACGTTGACTTCCACCGTGACGAGCCTTTCGGGGGAGTTGCAAGTCGCCCAAACGATTTGCTATGAAAAAGCATGCGGGTTTGATGATGCGGAGAGGCTGGGAGAGGAGGTCGCGAGGGCTTTGATCTCTGGCGGAGCGAGAAAGATTTTGGAGGAGGTTAACGTGAAGAGGGCGGAGAAGCAGAAGCGGGATAAGGAGGCGAAGGAGTCAAGTAAAGTCGAGCCTCCACTGGCTCATGTGGATTCGTTCTTGAATCAGCCTCGGAAGGGGGAGGTGGCTACACCGGTGCAGGTGGATGCCAACTCTACTTCCTCAACTCCCTCGTGGATGTCGTACTTTTCCACATTGTTCTTGCCGATATCCGTTGAGCCGAAGGAGACATTGAGGCAGCTGCCTGGGGCTTGGCCCGAGACATCATAGTATCCCGGAGCCATTCCCCTGAACTTGAAGTGGTCTCCAACTCTGCCAAACTCCCCCCCCCCCCCTTCTTCACCCGGCGAATGGAACAAAACCATTCTCCCACCTTCCCTTACTCTTGTATCAACCTACTCTCCCACAAGCTAATTCTCGGGGAATTCGCCATTCCCGTGTGTACTTTCCCCTTTTCACACTCGCTTTCCAAAAGGAGCACATACACACACGCACTGCTTCTGCACGATTTCTACTTTATTTTATTTTTTTCTCGGACGACAAGTACTTCTGAGTGCGTTGACCAGGGTACGTTAGGAATAGACCGATCGAACGTTCAAGTTAGCATGCACTTGCCCTTCCACAACCTTTTCTTAATTCGCTGCCTAAGTGGGCACCGGGCCATGTGCAGAATGTACTTCAATAGATACGCATTCAATTTTCCACCACGTGCGTGGGAATTGGTCATTGACACTGAGTCGAGTCGTCAAAGCAACAACTAATGGCACAACTTCTCAAACAGGCGTCTCAACTTTCTCTTCACACCGGGAGCCCTGCTCCTCAAGCGAGAGCAACTGACGCGCAATCCAAAGCCGTACACTTGCCCGAAATTCTTATATACGTGTTTCAAGAATGCGACAAACGCACCCTGGCATCCTGCGCAAGGGTCTGCAAGACGTGGAACACGTATTCTGTTCGCCTTCTTTGGAAAAATATTAATGCGCAGCAGGCAATATTTGGGCCGCTATGGCCAAATCGTTGGGTAAAACCAACTGCCAATATACCTGCAATCAGTTCTGATACCTGAACCTTTCCAGAGCACCGAAGAACCTCCCAAAAATGTCACCCTGCTGAGAGGCATCCTTCGTTGCATCGAATGGACGGAGCAACTTTGCATAAATTTTATGAAACCTTCCGAGGAGCGCTCCAACAAACCTCGGCCTTGGGCCGTGCGATACAAGACGGTAGTAGAATTCATCCTGATCGCGCCCCTCTTTCACAAACCACACTTTCCACGCCTTACTGAATTGATTTGTAACTGCCATTCACCCGCTCTGCGGGCTCTCCCTTACTGGCTTTCACCAGGACTACTCAAACTCGAGCTGCGGGTGAACCAAACGGACGCTTTAACCTCCCTGATCCTTCGAACATTGCATGAGCACACCCCTCGTTTGACTTCCTTGAGTGTTTGCTTCGGTGATGACAAGTCCATTAGCTACGCTTCCCACGATCTGTCTTCCATGTTAAATGCCCTCACTCAGTTGGAAGTCTTTAAAGCTCAACCGTCCCTAGTTTTTGAGCCCTCCATGTGGAAAGAGCTGGCTTCATTGCCAAATCTCAGATTGGTGGAAACCCGCTACCAGTTCGAACACCTACGGAAGGAGAAGTTCTGGCATGTAGGTACCCTGGAGGATGTGGATGATCCATTCCCGACCCTGGAGTGTATAGATGGGAAGATCCCGAATGACTTGGTGCCCAAGGTCTTTGGAATGCGAGGAATCTTCAAACTGCGCCATTTAAAAATATGGGTACTGGATGCCCCTTCCGAGCTAACGATTCAAACGATCTTTCAAACGATACCGGCTTATTATAACCAACTTGAAACGTTTTCGGTTGAGCTGTCAGCTTGGGAATCTCCTCGCCATGATTTGACTACCTTTGTATTCGAGCACCTCAAGACATTCTCGCTCTGGACACTAAAGCCCTTCGTCATCGCGCCCGATGCGTTCGTCGAGTTCACTCAGCGTCATCCTGGTCTTCTTTCCTTGACATTGAACTGTGAATGGGACACGGAAACTGGCATTGCCCCCGACGTTGTACCCCGCATCCTCAAAGCTTGTCCGTCCCTCAGATTGTTGCACATTTATTTGCACGGTAGCCGTCTCGCGATACGGCTCGTTGATGAGGAAATACAAAAGTTGCGTGCTGAACACGGCTTGCAACTCGATATCAAACAAGCGTAAGTTGGTGGTAATGGAAGTTGGAAGAGGGTGGCTGCTCTTCAGGAGAACTGATGACGTCGTCTGCGTGCAACAATCATACCTGGAATCTCCTTCATTCGCCCCCTACTTCGATACCCCGTAGCCCCCATAGCCCCCATCAACTTTCCATGTTCTTTTCTCCTCGTCGACATCAACCATCCAAAGTTGCCGGTATCCGTTGAGTCGAAGGAGACATTGAGGCAGCTTGGCCCGAGGCATCATAGTTTCGATCGGGAGACTCACGTTCCCTTTTGACGAAGGCTAAGTTGCGGCACATGCCCCCTCCCCCGTCTATCCCGGAGCCATTCCCCTGAACCTGAAGTGGTCTCCAACTCCGCCAAACCCCCCCCCCCCCCCCCCCTTCTTCACCCGGCGAATGGAACAAAACCATTCTCCCACCTTCGTCTCTCTTCCCTTATTCTTGTATCAACTTACTCTCCCACAAGCTAACTTTCGGGGAATTCGCCATTCCCGTGTGTACTTTCCCCTTTTCACACTCGCTTTCCAAAAGGAGCACATACGCACACGCACTGCTTCTGCACGATTTCTACTTTATTTTTTTTTTCCCGGACGACAAGTACTTCTTCTGAGTGCGTTGTTGACCAGGGAATAGATCGATCGAATCAGAACGTTCAAGTTAGCATGCACTTGCCCTTCCACCCTACCTTTTCTTAATTCGCTGCCCAAGTACTCCTTTGAGTCTTTCTTATCCCCACCGGACCATGTGCAGAATGTACATTCAATAAACGAATAAACGAATAAATTCGGCCAACTCCGCTACAAAGCAGCTAAGGTAAGACATACTAGCCGACCTCGTTGGTCCGATCCAAAGGAAATTAATAACACACAAAAAACATAGCGAAAACCTAACAGGCTCCGACCAATTTCTTAACTACTCCTTTCCAAACTTTCAACGGCCCCCAAACCCAGAATAAAACCCCAAATTCTCCCTGCCAAATGAATGAACCCGGAATGCCACACATGCTCCAACGCGGATGCGCAATGAGAGGACAAAGCCGGAAAGCGACGATGGATGAAAGGGATGTGCCCTAAATACCACAAATTCGCCAAAATTGAGAGTCGTGAGAAGAACACTGAGGGGAAAACAAAAATGGAATGAAGTCAATGATCCGCATTCAATTTTCCACCACGTGCGTGGGAATTGGTCATTGACAGAGTTGAGTCGTCAAAGCAACAACAAGATGGCACAACGTCTCAAACAGACATCTCAACTTTCTCTTCACACCGGGAGTCTTGCTCCTCAAGCGAGAGCAACTGACGCGCGATCCAAGGCCGTACACTTGCCCGAAATTCTTATATACGTGTTTCAAGAATGCGACAAACGCACCCTGACATCCTGCGCAAGGGTCTGCAAAACGTGGAACACGTATTCTGTTCGCCCTCTTTGGAAAAATATTAATGCGCAGCAGGCAATCTTTAGGCCGCTATGGCCAAATCGTTGGGTAAACCAACTGCTAATATCCCTGCAATCAGTTCTGATACCTGAACCTTCACAGAGCACCGAAGAACACTCCCTGCTGAGAGGCATCCTTCGTTGCGCCGAATGGACGGAGCAACTTCACATAAATATTACCGAGGAGCACCTCAACGGCCCTCCTCAGCTTTGGGCCGTGCGATACAAGACGGTGGCAGAATTCATCCTGATCGCGCCCCTCTTTCGCCAACCACACTTTCCACGCCTTACTGAATTGATTTATGACTGCCATTCATCCGCTCTGCGGGCTCTCCCTTACTGGCTTTCACCAGGACTACTCAAACTCGAGCTGCGGGTGAACGAAACGGATGATTTAGCCTCCTTGATCCTTCGAACATTGCATGAGCACACCCCTCGTTTGACTTCCTTGAGTGTTTGCTTCGGCGACGTGTCCATTGACCCCGCTTCCTACGATCTGTCTTCCATGTTAAATGCCCTCACTCAGTTGGAAGTCTTTAAAGCTCACCCGTCCCTAATTTTTAAGCCCTTCATGTGGAAAGAGCTGGCCTCATTACCAAATCTCAGATTGATGGAAACCCGCTACCGGTTCGAGCACCTACCGAAGGAGAGGTACTGGCATGTGGGTACCCTGGAGGATGTGGATGATCCATTCCCGACTCTGGAGTGTATAGACGGGAAGATCCCACAGGACTTGGTACCCGAGGTCTTTGGAATGCGAGGAATCTTCAAACTGCGCCATCTAAAAATATGGGTACTGGATGCCCCTTCCGAGCTAACGATTCAAACGATCTTTCAAACGATACCGGCTTATTACAACCAACTTGAAACGTTTTCGGTTAAGCTGTCAGCTTGGGAATCCCCTCGCCATGATTTGACTACCTTTGTATTCGAGCACCTCAAGACATTCTCGCTCTGGACACCAAAGTCCTTCGTCATCGCGCCCGATGCGTTCGTCGAGTTCACTCAGCGTCATCCTAGTCTTCTTTCCTTGACATTGGACTGTGAGGAATGGAGCACGGAAACTGGCATTACCCCCGACGTTGTATCCCGCATCCTCGAGGCTTGTCCGTCCCTCAGATTGTTGCAGATAGGTTTGCAGGGTAAGCGTTACGCGATGCGGCTCATTGATAAGGAAATACAAAAGTTGCGTGCTGAACACGGCTTGCAACTCGATGTCAAACAAGCGTAAGTTGGTGGTAATGGGAGTTGGAAGAGGGTGCTGCTCTTCAGGAGAACTGATGACGTCGTCTGCGTGCAACAATCATACCTGGAATCTCCTTCATCCACCCCCTACTTCGATACCCCGTAGCCCCCACCAACTTTCCATGTTCTTTTCTTCTCGTCGACATCGACCGTCCAAAGAACGATCTGCCGGTATCCGTTGAGTCGAAGGTGACCTTGAGGCAGCTCGGCCCGAGCCATCATAGTTTCGGTAGGGAGACTAACGTTCCCTTTTGGTTGCGGCACATGCCTTGCCTCGTCTATCCATTGGCCGGAGCCGTTCCCCTGAACTTCAAGCGGCCTCCACCTCTGCCAAATCCCCCTTCTTCACTCGGCGAGTGGAATAAAACCATTCTCCCACCTTCATCTTTCTGTTGCTCTTATTCCCCCACAAGCCAATTTGCGGGGAATTCGCCATTCCCATATTTACTTCTTTTTACACTCGCTTTCAAAGGAGCACATACACGTACACACACTGCTTCTGCACGGTTTCTACTTTACTTTTTTTTTTCCCGGACGACAAGTACTTCTTCCGAGTGCGTTGTTGACCAGGAATAGATCGTTCGAATCAGAACGTTCAAGTTAGCATCCACTGCCCTCCCACCTTAATCCGCTGCCTAAGTACTCTTTCTTGTCTTCGTCCTCTTCGGGCGTCATCTTGTACTTCAATAGATACGCGTTCAATTTAGATTTCGTGCGTGGGAATTGGTCAAGCGTCGAGTTCGTCAAAGCACAAGTACCAGTGTTTCAGATGACACAACGTCCCAAACAGACATTTCAACTCTCTCTCCACACCGGGAGCCCTGCTCAAGCGAGAGCGACTGACGCGCGGTCCAAAGCCGTGTTCTTGCCCGACATTCTTATATACGTGTTTCAGCAATGCGACAAACGCACCCTGACATCCTGCGCAAGGGTCTGCAAGACGTGGAACACGTATTCTGTTCGCCTTCTTTGGAAAAATATTAATGCGCAGCTGGCAATATTTAAGCCGCTATGGCCAAACCGTTGGGTAAAAACCAACTGCCAATATCCAATGCAATCTGTTCTGAAATACCTGAACCTTTCTAGAGCCTCAAAAAACCTCTCGAAAATTTCCCCCTATTGAGAGGCATCCTTCGTTGCATCGAATGGACGCAGCAACTTCGCATAGTTTTTGCGGATCCTTGCGATCCGGCGGATTGGGCCGTGCGATACAACACGGTGGCAGAATTCATCCTGATCTTTCGCAAATCACACTTTCCACGCCTTACCGAATTGATTTGTGACTGCCACACGGGTTCATCCGCCCTGCGGGCTCTCCCTTGCTGGCTTTCACCAGAACTACTCAAACTCGAGCTGCGGGTGGACGGAACGGATGCTTTCACCTCCCTGATCCTTCGAACATTGCATGAGTACACCCCTCGTTTGACTTCCTTGAGTGTTTGCTTCGGTGATGACGAGTCCATCAGCCACGCTTCCCACGATCTGTCTTCCACTTTAAATGCCCTCACTCAGTTGCAAGTCTTTAAAGCTCAATCGTCCCTAGTTCTTGAGCCTGGCGTGTGGAAAGAGCTGGCTTCATTGCCGAATCTCAGATCGGTGGACATCCTCAGCGACTTCGAGTGCCTGGGTCATCGCACACCGAAGAAGTTCTTCCGTTACTGGCATGCGGATCCTGCACCCCCGACCGTGGATGTGGATGATCCATTCCCGACTCTGGAAAGTATAGACGGGGACATCTCAGCTGACTTGGTACCCAAGATCTTTGGAATGCGAGGAATCTACAAACTGCGCCATCTAAAACTAGTGATACAAGATGCCCCTTCCGAGCTAACGATTCAAACGATCTTTCAAACGATACCGGCTTATTACAACCAACTTGAGACATTTTCGGTTAAGCTGAAAGCTTGGGAAGCCCCTCGCCATGATTTGACTACTTTTGTATTCGAGCGCCTCAAGACATTCTCACTCTGGACCACAAAGCCCTTCGTCATCGCGCCCGATGCATTCCTCGAGTTCACTCAGCGTCATCCTGGTCTTCTTTCCTTGACACTGACCAGGAGTGACCAGGACACGAAAGCTGGGTTTCCCCCCGACATTGTACCCCGCATCCTCGAAGCTTGTCCGTCCCTCGGATGGTTGCACATAAATTTGCAGGGTTCGTGTTTCTCGATGCACCTCAGTCATGAGGACATACAAAAGTTGCGTGCTGAACAAGGCTTGCAACTCGATGTCAAGCAAGCGTAGTTGGTGGTAATGGAAGTGGGGCATTCAGGAGAGACTGATGACGTCGTCTGCGTGCAGCAATCATACCTGGAATCTCCTTCATCCGCCCCCTACTTCAATGCCCCGTAGCCCCCCCCAACTTTCCATGTTCTTTTCTCCTCGTCGACATCGACCGTCCAAAGAACGATGGCTTTAGTAACATGGTTATTTTTATTTCTCTACTCTCCTTTCAAATATATTAAATCACTGGATGATGTGGACCTTTCTTCCCTGCGATTCATTCCTGGCTTTCGAAAGTATAGATGGAGCCATCCCCACATACTTGGTACCCATGGCCTTTGGAGTGCCGGGAATGTGCAGCCTGCGCCACCTAAATTTACGGGTGGGCGATGACCCCCCCAATCCAATCAATCTTTCAATCGTTCTCAGTCAAGCTTAAGTATTGGGGATATCTTCGCCATGATTCAAGTTTTTAACCAGTGCCTTTGTATCCAAAAGCCTCGTCAAAACCTCAGTTGAGACCGCGGCACCCTCGTGGATATGCGACCCGATAAACCCTGACCACCAGCATTCTACCCCGTATCCTCGTGCGTATCTCTACGGGAACCGTCTTCCCCGATCGCGTTGCTTCATGAGGAAATACCGAGTTTTGATATTATCGACGGCTTGACGTCGTGAGGGTTCTGCCATACAGAAGCATGATCTCGTGTGTCGTACGACAATCCATCCCGCTGGTCTACTGACCAACCGTGCGGTGTGTTGTAAACGCGGCGTTCCAAATATGGTAACCCGCTTGAGCGGTTCACTCGCAACCCAGATGTAATATAGAAAGAAATATATCTAAAATACACACGGCGCTCCAGCGCCCGTATTTATACTTCTCAACAATATTCCAGGCTCTTCTATGCCCAGCGCTTACGCAGGCGCCTAGTAACCCCTAGAATATTCCCGGATATTCCGGTTCAGTTTCATCATGTGACTCGTATTCCAACACGGTGCCATTGGCAACTCTCCAGAACAGTACCGAGCTCCACACTCACGGATGATTGGTGCTTCATTCCACAGCTAGCATCTTGAGGAGGGTGTCAGTGAAAGGGTTCGATGCTGATGACAAGATGTATTGGCTCGATAGACATTTTGGACACAGCGTTCAATGGGTAAATGAGTTAATCAGGCTTATTGCAGATTGTGCGTTTTCAAAAACAGCATGTGCATCTGCAAATCGAGTCATCTCGAAGCTGGGTGGCGGCCCACTGTCCCACTTGTTCCTAACATCACTGCCTTGCTGTACTATAAAACTCTGTAGCATTGTGTCTATCAATGAGATTTAATCAATTTCTTCCCCGTCATCGTCTCGTACAGTGGTAATTGCTGAGCTGGCTCATAATGGTTAGGAACAAGTGAATGGCAATTCGATATGAAGGGGAAAGGCCGTGGGAATCAGCCTGTTCCTTAAACAACTGCTTGTTCCGGATGGCACAACTTTCCTCACAGATTTTTCTCTGCCCTGGGGCTGCCACTCCTCAAGCGGGAGCGAATGACGCGCAATCCCGAGTCGTAGGCTTGCCTGAGATTCTTAGGGAGCTGTTTCAGCACTGCGAGGCACCTGCCCTGGCCTCTTGCGCAAGGGTGTGCAAGACATGGAATGTCCATTCTGTTCCTCTTATTTGGGAAAATATTGATGCGCAGCAGGCAATCTTTGGGCCGCTACGATGGAACAGTGAGGTAAAACCAACGGGGGATACGTTTCAATGTCAACACAATCAGTTCTGATGCCACAATTTTCTAGGCCATTGGACGACCCACCTTCGAAAATCTTTCCCTGCTGAGCCGCATATTTTCTTATACCAAATGGACAAAACATCTTCACATACGTATTAGGAAGGGTACGGATCTGGAATATAACACAATGAAGGAATTCATCCTGGCTGCATCGCTCTTTCGTCGACCACACTTTCCACGTCTTACTGAATTGATTTACGAGGCTGATGATTCACTCGTTCTGAAAACTCTCCTTTATTGGCTTTCACCACGACTACTCAAACTTGACCTGCGAGTGACCATTCTTTGCCCAAATCCTTCGACCGACCTGATCCTTCAAACATTGCACGAGCACGCTCCTCATTTGGTTTCCTTGCGCCTTAACCTCCCGTTTGGCGCATCCATCAACCCCCTTTCTGATAATCTGTCTTCCTCGATACATGGCCTCACACATTTGGAAGGCTTTAGAGCGAAATGGAGCCTGGTATTTGAGCCTGGCGTGTGGAAAACGCTGGCCTCATTACCAAATCTTAAATCGATGGAGATATTCTGGAGCAGCGAGAATGAGGACCATCCTATATGGGAAAAGGCCTTACTTCCCTGGGATGTGGATGACCCATTCCCGACCCTGGAAAATATTGATGGAGTCATCTTCACTTACTTAGTGCCCCAGGTCTTCGGAGTGCGAGGGATGTGCAACCTGCGACATATAAAACTAACGGCGGTGGATGTGCCTTCCGAGCTAACGATTCAAACGATCTTTCAAACCATACCGACGTATTATAGCCAACTCGAAACGTTTTCGGTCTCAGTGCATCATTGGGAATTTCCTCGCCATGATTTAAGTACCTTTTTATCCAAGAACCTCAAGACATTCTCACTCGTGACAGCAACGCCCATTGTCATCACGCCCGATGCATTCGTCGCGTTCATTCAGCATCATCCCGGTCTTCTTTCCTTAACATTGGCCCATCAGCACCGGCAATGCCCTGACACAGCCTCCTTGACCTTCGACATCCTACCCCATGTCCTCGAGGCTTGTCCGTCCCTCAGGGAGTTGAGGATATCCTTACAGGGTCAACCTTACTCGATGTCATTGCGTCGTGAGAAAATACAAAAGCTGTGTGTTGTCAAAGGCTTGCAACTCAATGTCAAGGATGCGAAAGCCGAAGAGAGTGCTGCCCTTCAGGAGGGCTAATCACCTCTCTGTACGGCAACCCATCATACATGATACCCGGAATCCTGCTTCATTCGCTCAGACTTCGACAACTCTGCGCTATTTTTTCTCGGCCGGTTAAAGAACGATGGCTCCGATTGAGTAACTATTTTGTTTCTCTGACCTTCTTTCTAGCCGAAAACAAGTGGCCAGATGAACGTCGTAGCGATCCTTTCATTGGTGCATGGAGACATTGGTGCCCTAACGCTGGCATACACCCCCTATCGGTCTTTGTCCTATCTCGTTTCACTCTACAGACAGCTGCTTTAATTCAAACAGAGGCATTTTTCGTGCAGTCAGCAAACATCTCGCATCGTCACTCTCCTTTCGTCGACATATTACTCGCATGTTTCACGCCAACCGGAATCCGTCTTTGTCTTTCACCCTTAATGTTGTCAACGACGTCATTCCCTCCTATCTTTTTCCTCCCTTGGTACTTATGTGCATATTCGGATCTGTAGTATACAGCCACAGCTTCGAATCGATCGGTGTTGCAGGAGAATGGGGAGGCACTAAAGGTTGCTTCACCTCCTAGACAGGGTGCGAAACTTTTGGGATGTCTACTTGTCAACCATACCATCTCTTCACGCGAAGCTAAGCAACGTCCAAGTAAATCCCTGGGAGAGATGGTGTTGCAACTCCGCCGCACTAGTGGTCATTCATTTCCCCTTTGAGCAACTGCGGAATTCGGCACCATCGCATTTGGTTGGCTGACCCTAAAGTACAGAGATCCCACTCGTCGTAACGAAGCAAAAGAATCATCCTACGTCCATTCTTGGAACGTCTACCCCACTACGTTAGCCTCCTCTTTCTTCTTGAGAACAAGCTCGCTTCCAATGACACGCTTCCAGACATCTTCGACATCCTTCACGACAGTCTCGAAATGTGAAGTGGCGTCATAGGAGCGTGTAATGTAGATATTATCCTCCTTGCCGGATGTGGTTGGAACGTAAAGCGGGGAAATGGACACGAACTTATCGTGAATGGGTCCAAGGAGATTAAGACCGGGTACAATTTCTTCATGGGGTCTGTTGGTCTCGACAATTGTGCTCACAATAGCAATGTATATGTCTTTGGCGCAGACGTTGTGCGTAGATGAGACGGAAGCGATGTAGATATCTATGATCGTGCATTTGCGTCAGTGTCTTGGCAAAGAGACGAGGACTCGACAGTCCTCCTACCATTTCGTCTTCCCACTTGGTTCTGAGGGATGATAATCTGAACACTGTCTGCGTTGTCTGTACCGGGTATAGGATGCTTCAACAGGCAAATCGCCCGAACGACCTTCCCTTCTTCGAGGACTCTAACCTTTCCCGCTTCACCCGCCGTAGTCGTCCCACTGAAGTAACTCGGATCCCCGATAACAAGTTTGGCCTTGACCGTCTCTTCACCACTTCGTACGCCGACGAATTGACCTGTTGCCTTGTCGACAACAATCTCGTCAATACGCTTATCAAGCATGTAGGTCCCCCCATAGATAGCGCTAAGGCGGGCAAATGCTTGCGGAAGTTCGCCGAGGCCGTAAAGAGGGTAGATATAAGGCGACTTTCCGTATCGGGCCATCGAGGATGTGTAAAGGATGATACGATCGTAAGCTTCTCGGGCGGATTTGGTGATGTAGCTGGCGAGGATGAATAAGCTCGAAAAGCGACGAATATTATGGAGGGGAATTAACTGCGTACTCGTCGTCAAGATAGAGTGCCATAGCGTGGCCAATGAAGTCTTGAGTACCAGTTTCGAGACCGAACTTCTCATAAATGGATTTCATAGTGTCCTTGTCAAGGTCGACGCCTGTAAATTAACACTATCTTTAGTCCATCACTCCCATCCGACTGGCTGTTGCCAGCTTGTAAACGTTACCTTGATGCGTAGCCGGATCATCTTCCCTCCAATTCTGTAAGAACTCGAAGAACTTCTTCGCTCGACGCTTTTCAAATAAACCCATCAGCGGACTCTTTACGGCCTCCAATTCCGTGCTTGGGACTTTTGATATTCTCCCATCGCGAAATACAAAGCTTCCCGCGATTTGTTTGAATTCTAGGTATTTCGTTACCTCGGTGTGGACGAGGATCTTGGTGAGTTCGCCCGCAGCAATGATAAATTTTGGAATCAAATCTATTGCATAATCTCTATCACGACCTAGATCAGAAGGGGGTGCTTTGTCAGGGCGGAACTTGCGATATAGCTGCAGGTGCCGTGAACGACACGAGATCGTTCGTTGTCAGTGGTGGCAAGCCCATGTTGTTGATACACGCACTTGTGTCAAGTTAAGACTCGCACTATCTCCCCCATAGTAATCGTTGCGGTCCATGTGCAGAACCTTCTTGCCCTCGACAGAGAGCAATCCCGATAGAATACATTCCGTTAACCCAGTCCCGAGAACGATGACCTAAATCAGAAGACACCCTCAAAACGGCGATCGAATTGTTTTGAATTTCGTCTCACGTCGTATTCCTCATCCATGACGATTGACTATGAGATACGAACCGAAACTCGACGATTAAGTGAGTGCACGCGGATATAAGCTCTTCGGACTTAAGATTGTTACCCGCCCGATGTTTGATGCTGGGGCTAAGTACAAGTAGTTCTGGGTTGTATAATCCGGAATGCATTGTTCAGGCGTGGACTAGACTGAGAGGAACTAGCGGTACAAGATAAACCAGTGGAAACAACCCAGCAATATGTCAAACCTCAGCCGAAAAGTTGACAGCGACCAAGGATTTCAAGCAAGCACTGTTAGACGCGAACCAAGTAGGGACATATTCTGGCACAATGTATTCTTTCAAATAAGGGGTGCATATAATTTCTCCGCAGATTGTACGGATTCGGTTTAAATTTGTGGAAACCAAGAACCATAAAGCTCCTGATCTAGGGAAACGCCATTGTGGATGAACATTATGCGAGGGTGACGTCTGAACTTGTGATGGATAATATTACGGTTGTATAAGGCCCAAGGTGCTACAACAGTGGGCGTAGGGTCGAGTCCATCATCTCTGAAGATGGGTTAGACGATTCTAACTTTGCAGCATCTAATCTCTTCCGTTTCAGGAAATTCTCAATATAGAATTCTCCAGCCTGAGAGGATAAAATAAGCTAGAGCATATCCGCAAATTAAAGTATTATACCCCAACATACCTTGTAGCTACTTCGTACTAGCGGCCCAGATGCAACATAGAGGAATCCCATGTTATCGGCAATTTGTTTCCATCGATCAAATTCTGCAGGCTCAACGTAACGGTCTACCTTCATATGACGTTTAGTTGGACGCATGTACTGGCCAAAGGTAACTACGTCAACATCCGACTTCCGCAGTTCTGCAGGATTTGTGATGAGGATAAGTAGATAGCCGACGGCATGTAGTCAAGCATCCGACCTTTCAAAGCATCGAGGACCTGATCCTCATTTTCGCCCACACCAAGCATTATACTTGTCTTCGTGACGTTGACACCTTCCTTCTTCGCGTGTTCCAGTACACGAAGACTCTGGCGGAAGTTGGCGCGTCGGTCACGAACAAAGGGTGTAAGGGCTTCTACAGTCTCAATGTTGTGTGCGTAGACATCGAGACCGGATTTAGCTACAGTAGCGACGCCATCGAGGGAACCTCCGAAATCGCCTGTCAGGGCCTCGACCAGAATATGTGGAGCTCTGGAAGAATGGATAAGAAATACTTTCAAATTCAGGAAATGATGCTTACTTTTGTTTGATCTTCCTGATGGTCTCGGCAAAGTGAGCAGCACCACCATCAGCCAGATCTATACAACGAGTGAGAATAGGGCCCTGTCATTAAAATAAAGCTACAAACCATCACGATCCACGCTTGTCAAAACAATGTACCCAAGACCCCACCGACGTATTGCCTCCGCAGTGTTCTCAGGCTCATGAATATCTAACGGTGGTGGGTTCTTGGAGGTCTTTACCGAACAGAATCTGCAGCCACGGGTACACGTATCCCCCATGAGCTGTAAAGTTGGAAATCACGAAGCTGAAAATCGTTGTCGTCTCCCTAAAGGCATACCATGATGGTGGCCGTGGCCCCACGCTTCTTCTCGGCGTCACTCGTCCCGACTGCATCACTCCCACCCCAACAATCGCCTATATTGGGACACCGTGCCTCTTCGCAAACAGTGTGCAAATTGAGACCACGGAGGTCTTTCTTAATATTATTATACGAGGCGCTCGTTGGGATCTTAGTCTTCAAATAACTCGGCAGTCTAGGCCTAACCACAGAGAGTGTGATGCAAATGATGAGGCGTAGAAATGAGAACTGACTGCGATGTGGATCCGAGAACCACTCGTGAACTCGACTCAGCATTCCCCGACACAAAGTCATCCAATGTTGGCCCTTCAGCAAGTTTTTCGGCGAAGGACTTAGAAGGAGCAGTGGCGAGGCCACGAGAACGTGTGAAGCAAGACGCCAGTAGTCCACGCAATGTCCCTGACGCAGCCACTGAAGGCAATGACATGATCGACATCAGCAAACTCCAGAGCACAGCGCTCTCCCCCGGTAGTTTCGGGCGGCGAGCGACCGCGGTGCCGAATCCAGTCACGTGAACAATAATTTCGAAGAAGAATAAAAAACGGTTGTTAGACGCGTTGCAAACAGGTAGTTGCCCAACTCGATTTACATAATGGTCCTGAGTTGCATATCAACAACTGGTACGTAAGGTTAGGATTCGGTCCCACATTGACTAACGTCATATATTTGCGTATGCTTCGATCCTACGTGGTTCGGTTCCTTAGCACAGTGGTAGTGCTTTGTACTTATGGGATAACTTGAATGCAAAGGTCGCGAGTTCAATCCTCGCAGGAACCAACTTTTTTCCATTGAGCTCAGCTAGATCGACTGGACGTCGATAACTCCTGTGGCCAACGTGATGCACATTCTCTTCTTAATTGATGATAGGATTGTAAGGCACGAAAAGGGGGATGGGCTTCAGAAACAATGGGTCGATGCATAGAATTTATGGAGTAGGTAGATAAAAGTACCGCATCGTTCATCGAGGTCGGTGACCCAGGTGATGAATTAATGTAAGTAAGCTAATCACACATCGATAGGATACCAGCCTCTACTATATAGAACACATCGACCGAGTTGTTGACAGTTCAAACCTCAACGACGAAAATCAGAAAGACGGTCAGCAGCTGTATGCGCGAAAAGAGCGCTTTAGGGTTACTCCCGATTAAAAACTCGAATGCCGGTGTGGAAAGCTATATGCAGAATGGAAATTGCATAATGCATAATTTTAAAGCGGTTGTTTGGGGGGTTGGGGGGCCGCTTCGAGAAATATATTCTCCAGGGTAATGAATGATTTGTAATGTGATACCAACCTGGTGAACGAGCGTTAGAAACGCCTACATCGGGCCATTTAGAAGTGGTCTCTAAATCTGCAGGACCTGGTGCCCAACTCTACTCGCGGACGAGATGTGTGTGGTAAAACTCATGCATCGGGGATGGTATAAGAGTAAAGAAAAGATATTTTATTGGCTGTACTATGCACCGTGGGAGAAGATATGATTTTCTTTTCGCGGAACAGGGAAGATAGGCACAGGAATCGCAACTATCGCGAGAATACGCTCTGAAGCCGTGCTGCGCGGGTCTATATCAGCAGTAGCTCAACGTGCACGCGTCTATGAAGCCATATCCTTAGCGAGTTGCTCGGCTTTGACCTTGGCATCATCGACAGTTCCAGTCTGTACAATCAAATCTGGAGTGTGAATCTGGGCACCAAGAGGAATGACAGTGGAACTGACCATATAGAAAGCAGCCTCAGGGAGTGAGTCGTGTTGTCCTCCGAGAATCTCCTTGAACGAGCGAATGGTGTCCTTAAGGGGGACAAGCTTGCCCTCATAGCCAGTGAAGACCTGTGCCACTTGGAACGGTTGCGACATGAAACGCTAAATGGCAATCACGCCATCGTGCAGTTACAGTAAATCAGGAAGTCCGAAAACGTACCTGAATCTTACGAGCACGCTCGACAGTCAGCTTGTCCTCTTCTGACAATTCATCCATACCCAAGATGGCAATAATATCCTATGACCACACAATATTAAGAGCACCGAGGGGGTCATGTTACTGTCCCGCACACCTGGAGTGACTTGTAATCCTGCAGGATCTTCTGGACCGCAGTCGCGACTTCATAGTGTTCCTTGCCGACCTGGCCGAAAGACGTTAGAAAGACAGCATTGCGATAAACGATACTTACAATGCGAGGATCTAACATCCGGGACTTAGAGTCGAGAGGGTCGACAGCGGGGTAGATACCGAGCTCGGCAATACCACGGGATAACACAGTGGTAGCATCCAAGTGAGCGAAGGTGGTAGCCGGAGCAGGATCAGTCAAGTCATCAGCGGGCACATAGACGGCCTGTACGGAAGTAATAGAACCCTTCTTGGTAGTTGTGATACGCTCTTGCCTATGAAACAGGAAGCCAATCAGGTTAAGCAGGTCTAGTAGTGAATAACAGGAACACTATGCACATGCCACCCATATCGGTAGAGAGCGTAGGTTGGTAACCAACGGCAGATGGAATACGACCGAGCAATGCAGACACTTCAGAACCAGCCTGAGTGAAACGGAAAATGTTGTCGATGAAGAGCAACACATCCTGGCCTTCCTCGTCACGGAAGTACTCAGCAATGGTCAAGCCAGTGAGTGCAACACGAGCACGAGCTCCTGGGGGTTCATTCATCTGACCGAAGACCAGGGCAACTTTCGAGTCACCCTTGAGGTTGATGACACCAGTTTCAATCATTTCATGGTACAGATCGTTACCCTCGCGGGTACGTTCACCAACACCTGAAGGAAAATGATGTATAAGTGTGAGAAAGAAGATGCCATGGGAAAGCTTGTGTGTACCGCAGAAAATCGAGAAACCACCGTGGGCTTTAGCGACGTTGTTGATGAGTTCCTGAATCAACACAGTCTTGCCAACACCAGCACCGCCGAAAAGACCAATCTTCCCGCCACGTGCGTAAGGGGCTAAGAGATCTACAACCTTAATGCCAGTCTCCAAAATTTCCGCAGTAGTAGACTGCTCGACAAATGGAGGTGGGTCGGCGTGGATAGGAGACATCCTGGCGCCCTTAATGGGCCCACGCTCATCGATAGGCTCTCCGATGACATTCATAATACGACCGAGACAGCCAGTACCGACAGGAACCATAATGGGGGCACCAGTGTCAACAACCTTTTGCCCACGAACCAAACCTTCCGTTCCATCCATGGCAATGGTCCGAACACTGTTCTCGCCCAAATGGGATGCTACCTCAAGAACCAGGCGACCTGCTTGGAAGTCCTGAACCTCAAGTGCATTTAAAATCGGGGGGAGGTCATCAGTCTCGAATTGGACATCGACAACGGCACCAATGACAGTCTTGACAGAACCAATGTTCTTCTTAGTCTCGGTGGCATATGTGCGAGCTAGCAAAAGAGCAGATCCGGCCAGTTCCAGAGAGGGATTCAAGAGTATGGGAGAAATGTCGCTGACCTGGTTGTGCAGCAGAGGATTTTTGCGACGCTTGTTGCCGCTGGACTACTGGGACCTGGGCAGCACGAGCGAGAGCTGGGGCAGCGGATAAAAATGCAACATTGGCTCGGCTGGCCCGGACAGCCTTGCGAGATAAACGCGCAACACCACGAGTGGTGAGCATTGTTGTGAGTTGGTGGGATTGGGAGGAAAGATGGTGGGAAACCTCCCGGAAATGACCGCGACAGTTTCAACGGATTTAAACGGATGCATGCCGACCGCAATTTAAATTGCCCTTGAGCACGTGGTGTGAATCCCGAAGTGGCACTGAATTCCATGGCGGATGACACTGAAGGCGAACAAAACGTGCAATCTGTCCCTGATGCCAACGTGCGGACGCTAGGACCTGGTGCGGAGTACAGGTTTGAGCTCGAGAAAGGTTCTAATCTTACAATAAAAGTTCGTACATCATGAGGAACCGCGCTGCATATTCGGCGCTAATTGTATGTTAGCTTGTTGAGGGCAATGCTGAAGTCTTTGGTGCCGAGCTTGCTGAAGGGAGGCCGTACGTTTTTTGGGCGGAATGTAAAGCCTGTGTATTCACTTGGCATGGGTGCAAACTCGAGATGAGCACCATTTCGTACCTTTGTTTCTTCATTATCCTTACCTTGTGGGTGGACGCTCACGTCACAGGCCAAGCGTCGACAGAATATATCTCTGAAGAAACCTCAATGGCTCCCATTCTCAATTTACATCTGTTGTTGGAACAAATGCGCATCCGCGCTCATCGGTCCTCAAATGGCACGCCGTCCGATGATGATAAGAAGCCCGAGAAATCCTCCAATCCTCCTCGAGTGCTCGTTGTGGGGCCAGAAAACTCTGGAAAGACAACTGCGGCTAAGGTACTTCTCAATTATGCTGTTCGGTCCCCCGCAGAATGGCAACCCATACTCGTTAATCTGGACACAAGTGATGTGTGTCTTGAGTGCTTGCAACCCCATGGATTTGTACTCATTATCCCCACACCGTAGGGGGGTTTCACAGTGCCGGGGACCCTCTCTGCAGCCCCTCTTGACTCCCCTATTCTTTCATCTTCACCGTCTACAACCCTCGGGGGAACTGCAAGTACGGCTCCATCAGCAGTCAGCTCCTCCGCCCTTATGCCCATCACGTACTGGTTTGGTTACCCGGAGCCGAAGAAAAGTCCTGCTGTGATGGAGCAGCGCATAAAAGATCTCTCAGCCAGAATACGAGAGCGACAACAGTTGGACCAGTTTGGTGGGGTTGCACATGTGGTCTCTGGACTTCATTGCTGATTTTTTCTGGCAGGGTATACTTCCGGAATTATCATTGACACAGGCGCTAGTTTTTCCCTGGCTTCTCCCTTCACGCACTCCGACCACAAGTATCCACTTATTCAATGGGCCGTTGAGGCATTCGATGGTGAATTCGTTCTCATCGCCTTGGTTGGAAAATGACTAACCCGGCCCTAGTGAACGTGATAGTCGTAATAGGTCACGAAAAACTGAATGTTGAAGTCCAGCGACTTTTCAATCAGGCCTCAAGCAGTGCGGCTATAACTGTCGTTAAAATTCCCAAGTCAGGCGGCGTCAGTGGAATTTATTCTTCCGTGCATCGTTATTGATAGAATGGATGTCAGGTCGTTGAGGTAGATCATGCATACAAAGAACGTGTTATATCACACCAGATTCTGTCCTACTTCTACGGCTCACACCAGTTTCTGCCCCAAGACGTTACGGACGTACATGTCGAAACGTCGCTCTCCCCTTTTTCCTCTGACATCGGCTTTGACGAACTCCTCATCTATCGCATAGGCGGAGGTATGTCGTGCTTTCTTGTACCAAGAATGAGCAATGTTCAATTGAGCCTTTGCGCTGCCCCAGAATCCATAGCACCCTCTTCTGCACTCCCTATTGGCTCCCAGGCTATAGTGACTGAGCTGAAGCCCATTAGGGTGGACCCAGGCATCCTTGGTTCGGGGCTTTCACATACTGTGCTAGCGCTTCTTTCGCCTCTTGAACATGAGACGACCGGGGGATCATCCGAGGAACCCACAGATGAGGAGATTATAGAGCTCGATGTCACCGGATTCCTTATCGTGTATGTAGCCAATCTCGCTTGCCTTTCTGCTCACTGACCCACTTATTCACAACCCTGCTCCTTGTCGTGCCCGTTTTTTTGTTTCGTGTCATATTTGTATCACTTCTCTTTTTGCGTGTATGCTATATTGTCGTCTCCGCCCATCATTGTTTCTTCAAATCGGGGTATCGTAGGAATGCGATCGACATGTCAAAACGGAAGATGACGATTCTTTCCCCTCTACCGGGTTCACTGGCGGGTCGTATAGCGCTCGCAGGGGGTTTCGAGTGGCAAGAACAATAGATCATCGTGGCTATGTTGAGCCCTGACAAACAGGATGAACTACGAATCAGCAGGATAGCTAAGCACAAAGATGCGACCTATGGTTCTGTATAGATATCCCGCAGTAGTTGTTCTGTACTTTCCACAATGGGTTCAAGCGTATTCTGGAGATCGTGGTACATAAGAGATGAAATCTCAGTGACGGCGCTCTTGAGGTCCTTGTGAAAGGCATTCAACATGGTTTGGACATGTTTTCGAGCGGCGATACTAACGTCATTCTTGATGGGCGCCATTAGCTCTGTGAATTGAGGATGAGCGAGGGCCCGGGCTGTCTCGGTTGGTGGGTCGAGAAACGCGTTGTACAACTCCTTTATTTCATCGACGTCATTTTTAAACTGGATGGGGAGTAAGACTGAGATGTCCTGAAGCATTGAACTGCCCATACTTTGTACACTCCTAGTCGGAGAGCAAAGTTAAATCCACGATGCTGTTTGTTCTGTTCCTCCAACTCGTGCACCATTTCTCTCAATTGTTTGAGTCGTCCTTCTGCCTCTTCCTTCCACTTGGGATATTGTTGTCTGAGATTTTCTAGATCGATCCCTTCATTCGGCCATTTGTTCTCCTCCTCTTTCAATCCAACATCAAACTGGTCAATAAGGTCTTCAAGAGCGGGGCGCTCTTCATCGACCCTAACTTCATTGATATACGAGAACGTGCTGTGGACATGGGTGATATCATGCCAAAGTGTTGTTATTGATGATGAATCCTTCTCAGACACAGGCGAACCGTCGTCGACTTGCATCATGTCGTCAGAAGGAGGCAACGTCAGTGGCACTTTGAACATGCTGATGGAGGGTGGCTGAAAATCCAAAGAAAAAAGATCTGGGACCTCATGAGCAAGCGCGGCCATTTTCCTCGCAATACTAGCCACGTCCTGGCCGAAGTCAGACCACTCTTGTGCATTAGGAGGTCGGACCGCCTCCTTCGCCTCGTCACAAGGATATAGGACGTCGTGATTCGGTTCGGAGCCGTGTCCCACTAGGTGCCTCAAGCGCACAGGACACCCTTTCGGGATGGATGTCTCAAGTTCTTGAAGAGCGGCAACTTTCGCTTCTAAGAGTTGTAAAGTTTCTGGATTTTCTTTGGGTCGAGCCCTTCTCTTATCTCGTGCCTTGCGTGCTTGCACAAACTCATCAAAAACCCTTTGCTGAGCCCTTCGGAGAAAATAGAGTTCAATCAAGGATCTGATTGGGGAGAATATCAATAGAGTGCAATCCCGGCGATTATCGGTTGTGAGCGCACTCGATTTCAGCTTTCCCAGCACCAATAGAAGACAAAGGAGCCAAGGAGCCCGACTCCCAGAAACCAGATATCCCATCTGCTGGATCGAGAACGTTCATAAGCCGGCACCACCGGGGATGGTTGGATCAAGAAGCTCACGAAACGCATCTGCTTGTTGTATCTGATCATCTGGTGAAGCGCGGCCCAGAGTGTGTTCCATGTTATGTTTAAGCTCTCTGAGGGGTGTGCGAGTAAGGAGAAGGGTTGGTGGAATAGAAATAAAATAGAAACGCTAGCAAAGTCCAGTGGAATTTCCAAACGCCTTGGACAGGTTTGCCAGTATCGTCGACTAATTAGATATGCATGGATCCGTTACGCTCATTGAAGTCGGGAATCGTCGTGAGAATTCAATCACATGCCACGTCAAGCGAACTCCAACATCTGAGCACAGAGGCAATAATCATGGAGACGGTCTATCGCATTCTTCTAGATGTCATATCTGCAGGCCCAATGCCCAGGCATGTTGCCTTCATAATGGACGGGAACCGGAGGTATGCGAAGTTGCGTAAACGCTCAGTCCGAGAAGGCCACAAGGAAGGGTTCCAAGCACTCAAACGGGTCCGGATGGTTCCCAATCCACTAGAACTTCGGGATGGTTAATGAAAATTTATAATAGGTGCTCGAAATATGCTTTCGACTCGGTGTTAAATGCGTTAGCGTATATGCATTCTCCATAGAGAATTTCAAGCGATCACCAGACGAGGTGAACGCGTTGATGGATTTGGCAAGGGAGAAGATCAAAGAGCTATGTAGCCATGGGCGAGTGCTCTCCACTCGATTCCAGAGCACTCCAGACCATAACTCTCTTCCCCAGCGAGTTGCTATCGAAGTATGGCGTCCGGCTAAACGTGGTAGGAAACAGGGACTTACTTCCAGTTGATCTCCAACAAATCATCCTCGAAGCGGAAGAGAAAACACGGGATCATGACAAGTTAGTACCAGTTCAATGCAACTTCGAAGCAGACAATCCTATCAGTTGGTTGTAGGGCTATTTTTAACTTATGCATGTCATACACTTCGCGAGATGAGATAACGACGGCCATTAATAATGTGGTGCAAAAGTATCATGCCGGAGAAATAGGCCTTGAGTGAGCACATCACGGTTCATTGCTTGTATCTCTTTTCCCGATCACCATATCAGGGATATAACCGAGCAGGAGATAGCATCTCATCTGGAGACACATGCCAAAGGATCACCCCCTTTAGATGTAATGATACGGACTAGTGGGGTTAAACGCCTGAGCGACTATATGTTGTGGCAGGTAAGAACATATTCTTTTTGCGCCGAACTATCGTCACGCAGTCCTGGGCACAGGCTTCAACACAACACACTCGGATTTACTTTACGAGAGGTTTCTGGCCCGACTTTGGCCTGTGGGATCTCCTCCCTATCATCTTTGACTATCAGAAAAGTGTGTGGAGAGGCTCGTAGCATCAGTGGATGTATCCCAGCTCCATTCTCTCCGTAGTATTTAAGTTATTAGCCGTATTTATTTTAGCTTCTAGCACTCGCCTCTCACTAGAAAGACCAACAATGCTAAATACAAGGACATCAAGTAGTCAGAATAGGGACTAGCTGGTGCGAGGTTGGAAATGAACCTTCAAGAGACAATCTTTTCCTTCTCTGTGTCCCAGAGAACCATGTTCGCATCCTTTACATCTTTCGTCTCTTCATCTTGCTCCTCAATTGTCATGGTCTTCAGCTCCTCCGGGTGGACTTCCACTGTATCACTCATTTTAATGCTGAGTTTTCTGGCTCTAAACCCGATATAAACGCCATATACTCTGAACGTTTTCCCCGGCGGTCCGAGTCCAGCATCGGCTGCTCTTTGATCGTGATCTTTGGTCTTATCTTTTTGTGTTCGTGCTCCTATCTTGCCGACTAGTGTTGTTCCTGCCGAAATAAGGGCCTTACGGACTGAACCCTTAGCTGCAGACTTCGCTGCACCGGTCAGCGATGAGGCTGCAATCACTGTTGAGAGTGAATCCATTTTTTTCTGCAACTCTTCGGACGTCTCTTTAGACGGCGTTCCCGTGGAACGATGAATTTCGTGTAGTGCGGAGGTTGTTAACGTGGTGGCTGATATGTAAACGCCATTGGGCGAATAATCGGTTCGGAGGCTTAGCACATACTTCGCGGTGCATTAAAAACGGTATGTTCGTACCAGCATAAGTACTAAATGCTATCGCCTCTGCACTTCCAGCTGCGGCAAGAACGGCGCTGCTTTGGAGGAGAGCTGCCGCTGTGGCGCTCCCGGCTGCAGCCGCTGCGCTCAAAGCAAGCGGCCCAGCAAGCGCGACCAAACTCAAGCCAGCAGCACTAACCACTGCAATCGTCTTCGCACTCTTCGAAGCAGAGTATCGATTTGAATTCTTGATTGCTTTCTTGGAACTTTGAACTGAATTGGCGACGTTATCGATCCGCCATTCGACAGTAAACCAGACCGAGCCAGTATGCGTTTTGAAGGTCTCCCCTGGAGCAACTGCATTCTCGAAATGCAGCGGTGCGATTTGGGATAGGGCAATATTTAAGGTATGAGGAGTATCATTGCGGATAAAAACATCAGGCATTGTCAAAGCCAACCACTTTAATGCTTGAGTATACGGCGATAAAAGTGTTTCCCCAGTGATGAAGGTAACCTCTCAGCTCCACAACTTAGAATTGCTCGGCATAAACAGCAGTAAATACTGAAGCTAAGTAACCAATTTCTAGGAGAACGAGACATTATCAATCGAAACAAATATAAAGAAGTGCAAGTTAATGTGTCGAGATTTAGTGGAACTTTATGCTGTGACTCTCGAGCTGAATGAAAAAGTGAGTTGCAAGCTGCAGGGTCGAATGATTATCCAAAGTAAGAACGTACCGTAATCTCTCCACCAACGTATGAACCCCTCTTCTTTTTAGCTTTCTCTTTTTTGAATCCCGAACCCCGAGTGACCCCTAAATCAGCTGACGCCTTCGTGCCATAGTCGTTTGTGGATCCACCCTTGTGTGATTCAGAGATATAAGGATCAGGTCTGACACCCAATAGGTATTGGAAACTAACCTTGGCCTGGAAGGAGTTGTCTTTCAACCGATTGTTGGCGAACGTTACTTCGTCCAATTTGATACGTTGAAACCTTTCTCCTTGAGATTTCCGTCGTTCATTCTTTTCCTTCGGCGTTGTTTGTGCAGCAGGAACTGATTTCCCAGTCTCATCGGTTCTTCGCTTCTTGCTCGCGGGCTCTGCCTCCTTGTCCACCTCAGCCTTTGGATGGCCATTGGACGTCTTCAGGTCCTTTGACTTTGACTTTGAGCCCTTGGATTCGCGCCGAGTTTTGGACTTCTGAACCTCAGCATCGCTGCTCTCGTCATCGCTGTCCTCATCCGAGGATGACGATGACGTGCTGGTTTGTTTTCTCTTCTTGGAAGCAGGAGTCGCCACGCGAGGTTTCTGGTCAGACGCTTTGTCACTATCCTCATCTGAGGAAGATGAGGATGAACTACTGGCTCGCTTCCCCTTCTTAGATGAAGTCGGGACGATGGTTTTCTTGACAGATTCTTCGTCACTATCTTCATCTGAGGTTGAGGATGGACTGCTAGCTTGCTTCCCCTTCTTGGAAGCCGGACGCGGGACGCGGGTCCCCTTGACAGACTTTTGGTCCTCGTCTTCATCTGAGGATGAGGATGAAGATGAACTACTGGCCTGTTTCTCTTTCTTTGGGGCAGGAGTCGATACGCCAGGCTTCTTGGCTACTGAATCTCTGTCACTATCCTCACCCGGAGATTCGGAAGATAAGGAAGACAATCCCTTACCCTTTGCAGCAGGCGTCGTAGGAGACGACTTCGGTTTTGGCGGTTCAGGCAGGACAGCCTTGTTTCCATTTGAGGAAACTGACGATTTGGTACCAGCAGTCCCTTTGTCAGACTTCTTAAGTTTCGTTGATGCAGGAGAATCGCTTTCCTCTCCCGAGGAAGCTTCGGACGACGAGGATGATGATTCTATCCTTTTCTTCGGCTTCGTGTCAACCTCCATCTTGTCAGACTTAGAGTTTGCAGATGAAGACGAATCGTTGTCTTCACTTGATGATTGTTTGCTCGGTTTCGGCTTCGTCCCCGGCGTAGTGTCGATGCCCTTCTTGCCAGACTCGCCAGACATCCGCGCAGGCAAGGGTGAATCACTCTCTTCGGAGGATGACGAGGATGACAAAGCTCCTGGCTTGGACTTTGTGTCAACTTCCGTCTTTTTAGACTTCGCAGGTAAAGAGGAGTCCCTATCGTCATCTGAGGATGACCCAGATGATGACGATTGTTTACTTGGCTTCGGCTTCACTTCGACAATCTTCGCCTTAGTGTCAACGCCCTTCTTATCAGACTTATCAGATTTCCGCGCAGCCGGGGATGAATCGCTCTCTGAGGAGGAGGAAGAGGATGATTCGGCCTTTGGCTTGGGTTTCGGATCGACATCTTTCTTTACTGGCTTTTTGGACTTGGCAAGAGGTGGAGAGTCGCTATCCTCACTCGAGGGCGATGTTGATTGTTTGCTTGGCTTCGTCTCGACAGTCTTTGTCTTAGGTGTCTTAGAGCCAGCGTCCTTTTGGTCAGATTTCTGCTTGGATACAGCCGAATCACTCTTTTCTTCGACCTTTGGCTTGGGCTTTGTATCAACACCCTTCTTCTCCGCTTTCGCTGACACGGGTGTTGGCTTGTCAGCTTTCTTGGTTTTTGATGGGGTGCCCGAGGTGATGGTTGAGGAGGAATCTGAGTCCGAATTAGGCGAGGACGAGGACGTTGCTTCGGGCTTCATACCTGCCTTCACGGCTGCAACAGCCGGGGTAGCAAAAGCGTCATCTCGCTTTAGAGCAGGTTTAATGGTTTGTACCTTCGATTTGGATTTGTTGGATGAGCGGGACCCCGAATCCGAATCCGAATCCGAATCCGAATCTGAATCTGAATCTGAATCTGAATCTGAATCTGACTCTGACTCTGACTCTGACTCTGACTCTGACTCTGACTCTGATTCCGACCCTGAAGACGCCGTGGGCTTATGTTTTTTTGTCTTCTCTACTTTTCTAAAAAATGACAAGGCGTAAAGTTAGAACGAGAAAGGGGAGGGGCGGGGGAGAACGTACGGTGTTGCTTTGGTATCTCCTGTCTTTTTTGTGTCTTTTGGGGCATCACTAAGACCGTGGCAGGGGCGATAGATTGAGGATCCCCGATTTTGTGGGGATTGAGAAACGTACCTAAGTGCTTGGATCTGCCTTTGAAGGGCCAAAAGTGCGGGGAGCCCTTCGGGACTCGATATTTTGGCACCAGAATCCCGAATTGCGGCTATGGCCTTGGATTGCCCATTTTTCTCCAGAAATTCGACGATGAAGCCGTAAACCCCTGCACAAATAGCATGAGCACGCGCCAATTTTGTGATGAATAGGACTTCACCTACGCGCCAAGGTGTCCGGATCAGGAGCTGCCGAAAGGCTTGAGTCAGGCTTCTCTGCAACTTTCTTTGCCATTTTCCCCAGCAAGAGCGACCTCGTTCAGATGAAGAGGCAAAATTTTTCAATGGCCTGAAATCTCGTGACCTTCCCGTTCCCACGCCCTACATTGGTTTCTCATTAATATTCTAGCTCTTCCCCTACCGGAATCATGAGCGAAGACCATACCGTTAAAGGACTATCGCCCTCTGGCACGCAGTACGATGGTTCCAATCTGCGCATTGCGATCGTCCACGCCAGATGGAACAAGGTGGTCATCGACGCTTTGCTAGAGGGGACGCTGAGGAAGCTCAGGGAAACTGGTGTTAAAGAGGGTAACATTGTCATTCAGAGCGTCCCTGGAAGCTTTGAGCTCCCATTGGCATGCGCAAGGTATGTACTTGTCGTGTTAGGCGCGATGATGATCGTAAAAGTCTGCGCGAAAGCCTCCGCTCCACCTAAAATGCTTGTGTGTTCGTTAGGGTCATATCTGCATCTCAAATCCAGGCATCTTCAACCGCAACCGATCTACTCAGTGGCGCGAACTCGTTATTGTCTCTCGACTCTCGTCCCAACACACCTGCCATCGCTTCGTCAAAGCCGGCCAACATACCATCTCGACCATTTGATGCCGTTATCGCGATTGGGGTTCTTATCAAAGGCTCAACGATGCACTTTGAATACATCTCTGAAGCGGTTTCCACAGGACTCATGCGAGTCCAATTGGATAGTGGGGTTCCGGTAATATTCGGAGTATTGACTGCGCTGACGGATGAGCAGGCTCTAATCAGAGCGGGAATAGGTGGCCCGGATGGCAAGCAGGGTCATAACCATGGGGAAGACTGGGGTACTGCTGCGGTTGAGATGGGAAGTCAAGCTCGAGGGTGGGCGCAGGGAAAATTCGCATAGGTCTAGCCCTCATTGCACGGGTCCGGTGTCACCCTATGGGTGAGCGTTCTGGATCGCGCGTCCATCCGAAATCACGATCCATTCTAATGGAACTGTACAGCTCTTTGTATCCCGTATTGTTGTAGGTTAGAGACGTGCTTTGGACTCGAACGTGGCGCGCGAGTGAGTGAGTGAGTGAATGTAACTTCTGGATATTTAGCTGGCCTGCAAGCTTAGCCTGCTCCTGAGAACGCCGAGGCAGAATAAATATGTAGAATAAGGCAAGAAATTAGTCTGATCTGAGTGTACCCGTCCTCCTTCGTCCGGGTAGATCGAGAATCACCGCCACAGCTCAAAAACCGATGCAATAGCTTGACTCCAAATTGAAATCCTATGAGGAAATGTGGGAATACTTAAAACAGACTGTGGTGCAATTTGAGGTGGCCAATTTGTAGAAAAAAAGGACAAAAAACTGTACTCCGGAGTGGAATTGAGACAAAAAATGGTCTTAGAACATGACCGTATTCCGTACAGGATGCGTCCCTTAACGTTTTCCAAGGGTTTATGCATGGTGCTTTCGCAATTTACATTTCCTAATTAGGAAGGTGGTGGTGGCTAATGTCCAATTTTACAAAATTGAGATTGAGCAAAATCTGAACCAATGAACAACGTCAGCATTCTTATCGAGAGCACGGGTGGGATTTAGAGCCCCTGAAAGCATGAAAGAAAAGTTTGTCGGAGGCAAAAAAAGGTGCAGGAAATTGCCGGTCCACCTATAATGAATTCATCGTTTTCGTCGAATGATTGCTGAGCCATGAAAGTGGCTAAGACAGGTTCGTTACAACAGTCAAGGTCCCCGGTGCCACTAACGCAATATCAATGCGCCGAATATTTGTGAAGATGAGGAAGCGTCTAATGAGGCGGCCTACCGCGCAATGCTTATATCTCATGCCAATCACGTCCTTGACCACTATCGTGGACCTCCACGCCGCAAATCTCTGTTCTCTCTTCCCGGCTCATTCGTACCCCCTAACACATATTGGACTCCCGATGAGAAGCGAAACTTGTACCATCATCTACAACGATTTTCCCGTTTGCGGTTAGATCTTGTGGCTGAAGCACTTGGCACGAAGACTCTCGTTGAAGTCATCACATATGTTGGGATCCTCGAGCGCGGGGTTCATGAGAGATTGAAGCCGAGTGGGAAAAAGATACGTCACCCGGCAGCAATGGAGATGTCGGATGGCTGGGTTTTATTTGAAGAGCACATGTCGAATTCCATTCTTCAGAGAGAGGTTATCACGGAACTCGATGACATTGTCATCGAGCGTCGTAAAGCTTGCAGAGACGCCGGAGTAGATTCTCGTCGCGTTCAGGTTGGCATTGCCGTCCGAGACTATAGTTTGGGACGTCTAAAGAGATCGAGGTCTAACGATGATCTAGATCCATCAACTTCCCCGAACAAGAGACGTGTTTTGGAACACGAGTGGATCAGAGAGGACCTGTTCAGGGAGCTGGACAAGGACCGACTGAAGCTCTTCGATACGATGTTGGACGAATACTTCAAATCCGGCACATCCTCGTCGCAACCCGCGCCCGATGTGGATCTCAGTCCGTACCAAATTGATTTCAGCCGTCCGACGAATTCGTCAGATTACATGTTGGAGCCCGAAGCCAGTGACGACGAGGGCGACTCTAACTCAGATGAGGATACTTCAACTGAGGATGAGATCATTGTACCTAGCGATTCTGATGGCTCAGGTACTTCCAGGATACCGACCTTTTCTCTGACAGATCACATATCTACTATAGATTCCCCTTCAGATGATCCCCCGGAAAACGTCTCCGCTTCTCGTGCCGATGGCGATAGCCTCAACACTGAAAGTCATGTAGATACCGACTCTCAAAGCTCCAATTCTCGCTCCAACGTTTGTTCCAGACCCGGATCCCCCATTAGCATCAATGCTCACGGTATTCCGAAGCGACGGGCAAGACATACACGTCGTGCCGTGATCAAAGATCTAGCATCGCGGACCAATTTCAATGTCAAAGATTTATTACATGACAATATGGACGTATTCTATTTCACTAGGCTCGGCAGACTCTTGCGGTGAGCTTATCTTAGCTCACCTCGTCACTGATTCCTCACCTCGTCGCCGAAGTATGTACATGCTTTCGCTCCACCCACCCGACTTTCAGATTCTTGCACGGAAGAACACACTTTTTCGGAGACGAACCGAGCCTACCGTATTTTATTCCACTCTAAGGAGATTGCGAGATCATCTCCGGCAGTTCGTCTGTACGATACTTGAAAGGGCAATTGTGATAGCAAAACATGACCGTGAGTCCAGAAAAGTTGCCCGTGCGCGAGACGATGTGAGTATTCTTTCCGTTTCAGCAGAGTTGATGGAGCGTTCTAGCCTGACAATATAGACGATAGATCAGGGAAAGTCACATTCGGGAGTCTCTCGCCATGTTTATGCAGAAGGACAAATTACTGCCTCGAAAGCAATTCGTACAGACCCTCCCTTCGCGTCTCCAGCTTAGCATCGATAGGGACGATCCTGACCTCCTTGCCGGACTGAACGGTTCGTCAAACCACTGCCCGAGACAGTCTTAGAAGGACCAAGAGGATTATTCCAACCCTGCACGGATATCAATAGTCCCAACATCACAGTCCCTGTGGAGTATAGACGCCCAAATTGGTCAGCTGAGTTTGACAACCGTCCATACGAGAGAGAAGAGGATCAGTATGTGGCGACTACTTGGGGGTTCGATGGGCACTACGACAATCTTGAGAATGCGATGTTCTCCATGCATCCGAGACCGGGAGAGGAGGATAGGTTCAGACTTGAGATGATAAACGATCGTGTTTATGACAGGAAGGATTCTGATAAAGACTTGGAGTATGAGGAGGAGCTTTGGTCTATGTTCGAAGCCGACGAATGGAGGGGCAGAAAACTTCCAAACCTGAAGTCGGGAGACCCGATTTAGATTTGCATCATCTAACTCGATTTATTGACATTTGTAAATATTTTTGAGCTTTACAATTAGTGGATGGAACGTAAGTGGTTGCGAGAGATAAATCTCAAATGATTAGGTGTCTGAGCTGGAAACAATCCAAACGTCTGGGGGTTCAGTTTTACAACTTAGAGAGCAAGCGTACTCTGCAATCCCCTGTGTGATAGGTTCACTGGTGATCAGGGCGACATATACTGAGCCATCCTGCATGGGGGATGGGAGACGATTAGTAGGGTTATTCAAGATGATGCCAAGTACGCACTCTGACTCTTTCTTTTTCTCCAAAGTTTTTTCAAAGTTCTCGAACTCTTTCCTCGCAATTTCTTCCTCCTCATCCAGAACCTTATGTGCATGAGACCGATTGGTATTGGATAACAAATGAACTCGACGTACCTGCTGGACCCCTTGCACTTCGGGGATGTAATGCATCAACATCCGCTCAATGCCAGTCTTCAGCGTGACGGAACTCGAATACACCAGCGGACAGCTTCCTTCAGTTTCAGCATTACGATCCCATCATCGCTAAAGCCCCTATACTCTATATCACCGCCGTCTTCCATGATGGCAGGTCGAACCCGAGTTTCCAGCAGCTCTTTGATCATGGCAACGATTTCCGAGTCAGTGTCCAGTATATGCGTGTCTTGTGGCCCAGCTGCTTCCGATCCTCTTCTGAACGAAAGAGAGGCTGATTTGATGTGAAGTACTCCATGAGTGTTGCATAAATTTCTGGCTTGATGACAGACCACGGATGTTCCGAGTCTTTCGACACGGTTACAAAGTCCGGGCCATAAAAAATAGCTTTAACACCTTCTATGCCGAATAATCGTATGGCAAGGGGCGATTTGAGCGCCGATCGTGTGTCCAGAAACTCTGCTGACCCATTTGTCATCACTGCAATTCCAGGAATAAATTTCAATGAGTCTTCATTAGGGGTTGACTCTGTCTGAATAAACATGCTCCTCTCTGTGAGTGCATTTCAGCTATGCATTAGATACCCAGGTGGTGACACATTCTTACGAATATTCGAGGTTGGTGTGAATTGCCGCTGTCCCTCGTAGGCCGGAAGGGTGACATCCAAGACCTGGTAGAGAGGAACCGTGTTGCATTCAAATATCCTATGCGCCCCGGAATAGCTCTTAAAGCTGCTGGCGCCACAAAGGCTGCCCTTGCCACGACAAACGGCAACGGCATCGAAGGTGAGGGTGACGTAATAAAATTTAAATAAAGCAACCTGACACGTGTTGTGCTCTTGCGTGGCGATGCAAGCGGCATATTTTTGTTCTCACGGATGTGTATTGGAAAGACGTGCTATCCACTGCGTCTCTGCACCGGGTGTTGGAACACGATCTGTACTTATATTTGTTTATGTCAATGATCTCACATCAACCACCGAGCTGGTACTTCAACAATGTGGTCAACATGTAGCGTACATGTTGTTTTAGCCAGTCAGGGGCAAACAGCCCTTTCGCCATTTACCAATGCCATGATTCCTCCCAGGTGTTGTGGATCTCGCGGTAGCACTTCATGGAACTTGCGACCACCATGCATTTCTTG